>NW_024097535.1:0-132535 GCF_016545835.1 Crotalus tigris | reverse complement strand
GTTAGTGGCTGGCTAGGTTTTACTGAGGATGCTCCCTTCGTTTTTAGTAAGTTAGTGAGGGGCAAGGCTATCTGGGCAAATGAGGGGATGAATTGGCGTTAAAAGTTTGCAAAGCCCAGGAAACTTTGTAGTTGCTTTCTTGTGCGGGGTGGTGCCCAATTTAGTACTGCTTTGACCTTCTCTGGGTCCATTTCAATGCCCTGTGGGGATATGCGATAGCCTAGGTAGTCTATCCTTTCCTGGTGGAATTCGAATTTTGAGAGTTTGGCATATAGGTGGGCGGCTCGCAGCTTCTTTAAAACCGCTCTGACAAGGTTAACATGTTCCTCTTTTGTTTCAGTAAAGATAAGAATGTTGTCCAAGTAAACAAGGACCCCCTTAAACAGGTGCTCCCTTAGAACGTCATTGATTAATTGCATAAAGACTGCAGGGCCCCCTTGTAATCCAAATGGCAAGACTTTGAATTGATAGCACCCCATGGGTCAGTTAAATGCAGTCTTCCATTCGTCCCCTTCCTTGATTCTCACTCGATAGTAAGCTTCCCTTAAGTCTAGTTTAGAAAAAATTTCCCCTTTCGATAGGTGTGACAGCATGTCTTTCATGAGGGGCAGCGGGTATAGGTTGCTTTCACTGATTGTATTCAGGGCCCTATAATCCACGCATAAACGTAAAGAGCCATCCTTCTTCTCTCTAAAAAGGACCGGGGCAGCCACTTTAGGCTTGGCTGGCTCAATGAAACCTCTCTCCAGGGTTTTTTTTATAAATCTTTCCATTTCCTCCTTCTCCTTTGGGCTCATGGAGTATAATCTGGGCTTCGGGAGTTTTGCCCCAGGCTTGAATTCAATGGTACAGTCTGTGTGTCGGTGGGGGGGAAGCTCATTCGCCCTCTCCTCACTGAAGACTTCAGCAAGGTCCCTATATTCCTCTGGTATTTCTGTTAATCTTTTTTCCTCTCCTATGGATGCTTTTTCTATTCTTGATTCTGGTAGCCTCTCTTGGGGTTTTAAGTCCCTAGGGTCCCCCTTCGGGAATTTGATTTCTGTCGTCCTCCAATTTACCCAGGGGTTCCATTTTTTCAACCATTCCATCCCTAGAATCATTGGGCATTCCATACCTGGGGTCACCACAAACGTTAAGTCCTCTTCATGGTTGCCCAGGGAGAGATGTATTGGCAAAGTTGCTAGGGTAGCTGGCACCCCCCCTGCTATGGATCCATCTAGCTGGCCAAATGAGATTGGTTGTTCCAGTCTCCTGGATGGGATGCCCAGATTCCCCACTAGTGTTGGGCTAATGAGGCAGCGGGTGCAGCCAGAGTCTATTAAGGCTTTCACCTTCACCGCTTCGGGCATGGGGGGGATTAATATAGTCACTGTTTTGAAGATGGGTGTGATGCATCCACTTACCAGGGGTTCGCCCTCCGAGCTGTCATATGAGGCATCCACCGGCCCTGTGGTGTAGGCTGGAGTTCTTTCCCCTTGGTGAGCAGAGGTGGGGGTTTCTGCAATTTCCATCATTCTCATGGCTGTTTCTTTTGGCTTAGCTGAATACTTTCCGGGTTTGTTGATTGGGATCTGTCTGGGTTGTGCTGGGGGGCCTTTGAGCGGCATTCTACAGCTCGATGCCCTTCTCGTCCGCACTTGAAACATCCCATTTGCTTCTTGGCTGTATCCGATGATTTCACCGGTTGGTGTGTCAGCTCAGGCGGGGGGCGGCTCCATTGTTTTCCTCGTCGGTGCCTCTTCAATATGTCGATCTCTGCTTCCTCTGCCAAGACGTACCATTCCTCAAGTCGATGTGGGTCCCCTCGGGGCAGGCAAGCATCATATAGATCATAGTTTAGTCCGTCTTTGAAATGGCCAAGGAGGATGTCTTCTGGCCAATTCAGTTTGCTGGCAATGGCCCGGAATTCTTGTGTATACTTGGCCACTGGGCGTTTGCCTTGCCTCATCGTTGTTATTCTTTCACGGGCTTTGCGATCAGCCAGGGGGTCTTCAAATCGTCTTCTCAAAGAGGACATGAAACGGTTGAAGTTACTGAGTTCTGGGGCATTGGAGTCATGCAAGTTCACTACCCAATCCGCAGCTGGTCCATCCAGGGCAGATTGCACGATCCGGATGCGGGCTTTGTCGCTGGGAATATCCTGCCCATATTCCTCCATGTAGCTGAGGACTTGGGTTAGGAAAAACCCCAAGCGTGTTGGCTCCCCTTTGAATTTCACCTCCAACGGTGGACGTCTTGGAATGGATTGGTGCCTCCGTTGTTGGTGGTAGTGTCTTCCGTCCAGATTGCCATCTGTGGTCCGGTAGGGGGTGGGGACTACTGGATCAGGAGATGTCCCCGGGGTTGCAGGTTCCACGTCCCCCTCGGTGTCTCTCCCTTTGCGGCTCCAGGAGCTGGGGCGGCCGTAGGGCTCAGGATTCTCCTCTCCTAGGGAGCTGAGAGTTCTCTTCATCAGGTCAATAGCTTTCTCTAGGATCCAGTCTGAGTACGGTGCCCAGCTTCCTCCCTCTTCACTTGCGTGCAGGGATTTCTCCATCTCCTGCTTCCATTCTGGTTGCTTGGTCCCCCGTCTCAGGGTCACCTTTCTTGATTCCTTTCTCCACTCTCACTTTTCTTTCCAACGCCCATTCGACCAGCGAGGCTTGTGGTCCTGTGCTCCACCACTTCTTCTCCTGAGGAATCTGCCTCTCGGATCCCAACATCTGGCAAGGTTCCAACTGGGTCAGCGGCTCTCTTTCCAGGGAGTTTTCCCCCTCTCTTGCTCCATTGTCTGACATGGTAAATTTTTGTAAAATCCCCTGGCAAGGGTCTTCCTTCCAGGTGGATTAATTTTGCAAGTCCTGTCTAATGTAAGGACCCACCCCACTTTGCATCTTAAGAAGACAGAACTCTTGGAATAATTCTTCCAACAGGAATCCTTTATTAAGAGAAAATGGTTGCAGGCATGCTAGACAGGACTTTGGGTTCAAGCTCTTCCATTCAAGGTTTTAAGGGGTTCCCCAGTAGTCCCACCCAATCAACCCCCCTTCCAGTGATAGTTTCAAGTATCACAATTCCACCCCCTTTCTTCTTTCTTCCGTCTGAATGGAGACTTCAGGTAACTACATGAAAGGCAAGTACCCTGCTTTGTTATGATAAGGTTCTCTAGTGCTAACGCTTTGATGTTACAATAAACACACATTCAGCATTCAGCTCTTTGAAGTGTACTGAAGGAAGTGAGGGCCATAAAGCCCCTTTGTTCTCCCCCTTCTCTCCCTCTTATGGCAGAATCCAAAGAAGGCAGAATTGGGAGTTTCTATATTTGATAATTAAAGATGAAATATGATTGGATTCTGACAGGCAGCCTTATTCTGTTGTTTTTGTGCTGTTCTAGATGCTCAGTTATTCTTTGTTTCAATTCTTTTATTTCTTTAGTTAGAGGGTTTTGTTCTTCCTGAGGAAGAGGTGCCTGGTTTCCAAATGAGAACAGTTGTATATGTCTACTGGATTCCTTCACTGCCAACTCCCCCTGGTTTGCCTCTACATTCCGAATTTCTTCTGGTAAGGCTTTGATTTCTTTGCCCTGGGTAAACCTTTGCAGTTCGTCCAATTCGGTTTCTATAAATACTTTATTTTATATTATAAATAGGCATTGATCTGCTAGTCTCTGTTCTGTTATTTCTGATTCTAGATGTTGTTCTTTCCAGAACTGGTGCATTCATTTTAGATATCCTCTTCTTGTTGGACTTGATCTGTAGTAACAGATCATTATTTCTTTGTTTTCAATCACTGTGTATCTGCGACGGGTAAACACCTTTTCTTCCAGTAGTTCTGCAGCTACTTGCCCTGGTTGCTCAGCCAACAGTCCTGAGTCCTGTAACCCATTTTTCACCAGATATCCAGGAACTCCAATATCTAGCATGGACCTTGTTAACCCAGGCGACATCCGAGCCAGTATGGCATTCTGAAATTTACGGCTCACCATATTTTTTATGGGAGAGACACTCTTTGTCTGACTCCTCTGATGAGACCTGTCCAGTATGGTTGAACCTCTGGCACAGCTCTCACCTTCCTTAGAGTACATAAGCCCCACAACCACATCAAGGTAGTGCCTCACTGGGGGTTGTTGTTGTTGTTGTTGTTGTTGTTATTATTATTATTATTATTATTATTATTATTATTATGGATCATTGCACAGTCAGCCAGATGTTCAGACTGGATTTGGCATTTTGTCTACTTTTTTGTCTTTCTTATCGACAATTGTTAAGTCTGGGGTGTTATGTTGCAGGTGCTTGTCTGTTTGAATTCTGAAGTCCCAGAGCAGTTTAATTTTATCATTTTCTATGACTTTCTCTATTTTATGATCCCACCAGTTTTTGCTTACAGGCAAATGATATTTTTTGCAGATCTTCCAATGCACCATTGTTGCTACTTTGTCATGCCGCTGCTTGTAATCAGTTTGTGCAATCTTCTTGCAACAGCTTACCAAGTGGTCCACTGTTTCTTCAGCTTCTTTGCATAGGCGGCACTTACTGTCTGTTGCTGTCTTCTCAATTTTGACTTTGTATGCATTTGTCCTTAAGGCTTGGTCTTGTGCAGCCAGAATTAGTCCCTCGGTCTCTTTCTTCAATTTTCCTGCTCTTAGCCATTGCCAGGTTTTATTATTATCTGCTTTCCCAGCTATTTTTTTAATGTATTGGCCATGTAGTGCTTTGTCTTCCCATGCCTCTATTCTGTTCTTCATTTGGTCTTTCTTGTAGGCCAGTTTGGTCTCTCCAGTAGTTAGTAAGCCTTCCTGATATACTAATTTCAGTGCATCTTCATCATTGTTCTTCAGATATTCTTCCAAAGCCATTTTTTCTTCTTCAACCATCTGATGTACTTGTAGCATTCCACGCCCACCTATTTGCCTTGGTAGATAAAGTCTATCAATGTCACTGCGTGGATGAAGGGCATGATTCATTGTCATTATTTTTCTGGTCTGCCTATCCATTGCTTTTAGTTCTGCTTGAGTCCAGTCCACTATTCCAGCTGTGTACCTAATGACTGGGATTGCCCAGGTGTTGATTGCCTTTATGGTATTTCCTCCATTGAGTTTGGATTTTAAGATCTTCTTCACTCTCTTGATGTATTCACCTCTAATCTTTTTCTTGACTTCAGTGTGCTTGATGTTGTCAGCTTGAAGGATACCCAAGTATTTGTAGTACTCTTCCTCATCCAGACTCTTAATGTTATTTTCGTGGGGCATCTTGATTCCTTCAGTTTTCACTATTTTTCCTTGTTTGATAGTAAGTGTGGCACATTTGTCCAAGCCAAACTCCATTACAATATCTTGGCTATATATACGGACAGTGTTGAGCAGCGATTCTATTTCAGATGATGTTTTTCCATACAGCTTCAGATCATCCATGTAAAGGAGGTGGGATAGTCTGGCAGATGTTTTTGATGTTTGATAGCCATGTCCTGAGTTATTCAGTATTGTTGACAGAGGAAACAGTGCAATAACAAATAGTAATGGTGATAATGAATCTCCTTGAAATATTCCTCTCTTGATATTAACCTCTCCCAGCCTCTCACCATTGATCTGCAACTGTGTCTTCCATTGTGCCATCGATCTTTGCACAAATTTTCTGATGTTTCTACTGACTCCTGTTATTTCTAGGCACTTATTATCCAATCATGTGGCAGAGAGTCAAATGCCTTTTTGTAGTCAATCCATGCCACATTCAGGTTGGTCTTCCTTCTCTTGCAGTTTTCCAAGATCATTTTGTCTATTAGGAGTTGATCTTTTGTTCCTCTGCTATTGGGGCGGTTTCCTTTCTGCTCAGATGGAAAGAGATTGTTTTCAACTAGATGCTGTTGCACTGCATCAGCTACTACACCAGTTAGTAATTTGAAAGTTGTTGGTAAGCAGGTAATTGGCCTGTAGTTACCTGGTGTTGCCCCTTTTGCTGGATTTTTCATTATTAGGTAGGTTTCCCCAGTTGTTAGCCACTTTTCAATTTCTCCTCCTTGTAGTATATTGTTGAACTGTTTGGCAATGAGTGGGTGTATAACAGTTAGATGTTTCAACCAAAACCCATGCAGTTCATCTTCACCTGGTGCTGACCAATTTTTGATTTTCTTTGCTCTTTTTTCTACCATTTTTGTTGTTATTACTAGTTCTTTCATTTCAACTTCTGTTTTATTTGCATCCACCTCTTTTAACCAAGCCGCATCCTTGTTGTATTTCTTTGGGTTATCCCATATCTGCTTCCAGAACTGCACTGTTTCTTCCTTGTCAGGTACTGACTGATTCCTTGCAGTTTCTCCATTGATGGATTTGTAGAAACGTTTCTGATTGGATTGAAATTGGAGGTTCTGCCTATAGTTTGCAGTTCGAGCTTCATATCTACTGATTTTCCTGGCTATAGCTGCTATTTCTTGCTTTATTATTTCCAATGCTTCCTTGATCTTTCTTGTTTCTAAGTGGTATTTCGTGATTAGGTATTCTTTGGTCTTCTTGTTCTTCAGCTTCTTTTCTTTCATCTGTTCTAGCTTGCTTGCATGTGATCTTAACTTGCTGATCTTATTTTCTAGTCTAACCTTCCATTTTTCTGGTGCACTGTTTGTTTGTTTTTCTTCTTTGTTGATTTTGCATCCCAGGTATTCTGTTATAACTGCAGCTGTGCTGTACATTAGTTGGTTTGTTTCTTGCAGTGAATTGGTGCTTATACTTGATATTGCAGTATTTGCATCTTTTAATGCTTGTGCTAGCTGTTTCTTTGGAACAAGCTTCAATGCAGGTAGCCTTATTCTGTTGGTTTTGTGCTGTTCTAGATGCTCAGTTTTGGAAGCATTTCTGAACGGCTGTTGTTTTGTTTCCATTTATAGAGAAGCTTTATATTAAACATTTTTGTATATAACTTTGAACTCTGTAGACTGAATGGAGAGAAAACTTTAATCTACTGACATTTGGCAAGAAACATCTGAAGATAACTTCAATACAATGTTCACAAAGTCTGTTTCTTCACTTTGTGCTTCATTATTAATTCTAGATAAGAACTCTTTTGATAGTCAAAGCTTTTATTTTTCTCCTTTAGAGAAGAAGCTGAGGGAAAACATATTGGAGAGATAACATGATAAGAGTGATATTTCTAAAGATTTTGTGCAATGGGGAATTGTTTAGCAATTGAAGGTTCTAAAACCTAAATGAACAGACTCATTTGGGGAAGGGTTGAAAATACCCATAAGTGACTTTAGGCACATCACTTTCTCTTAGACTGAGATAAAAACATTCCAGAATAAAATAATGGCAAATCACTTGCTGGAATTCATTCCCAGGAAAACTGTATAGACTACTCCATTAAGCCATCCAGAGTCAAGACTGACTCAAAGGATCAACAAGAACCACTCTAAATAAAAACTTACATATTTGTTTTCTGTTGTTTTTTTACTGAAGAACAACAGGAATTTTTTTGCTGAAATAACCAATTCATAGTTATTTGTTGTCAAAATCCAGTATGATTTTCTAAAATTGATGTATGCATGTAACACTTTCCATATAAATAATGCATATCTTGAGGAGTGTGACAAAATAAACACAACTTATAGGAAACAACCCATATAGCTAAGTAAAGGTAAAAGGTAAAGGTTACCCTGTCCAATCATTTCGAACTCTAACGGGTGGTGCTCATTATTTCGCAGCCAAAGGGAGCCAGCATTGTCCGAAGATGTTTCTGTGATCATGAGCTCATGGAATTTACCTAGGTACATTTGCATGATTTTGAACTGCTAGGTTGGCAAGAGTTGAGGCAAGAACAGGAGCTTACCTCATCATGTGGTACTTCGATCTTGAACTGCCATCCTTCTGGTGAACCAAACACAGGGACTTAACTGTTAAGCACTACCCCAAAATGATATCACTCTCCTCATATAATAATAATAATAATAATAATAATAATAATAATAATAATAATAATAAGAAGAAGAAGAAGAAGAAGAAGAAGAAGAAGAAGAAGAAGAAGAAGAAGAAGAAGAAGAAGAAGAAGAGGAAGAAGAAGAAGAAGAAGAAGAAGAAGACAATAAGTGCCGCCTATGCAAAGAAGCTGAAGAAACAGTGGACCACCTGGTAAGCTGTTACAAGAAGATTGCACAGACTGACTACAAGCAGCAGCATGACAAAGTAGCAACAATGATGCATTGGAAGATCTGCAAAAAATATCATTTGCCTGTAATACAAAGACCTACAAATAGAAATAGAAAGACTGTGGCAAAAGCAAGCAAGGGTAGTACCAATAGTAATAGGCTCCTTGGGTGCAATCCCAAAACAACTGGAGCACCACTTGAACACCATTGGCATTGACAAATTCGCTATTAGTCAGTTGCAAAAGACGGCGTTACTAGGAACTGTTTCCATCCTGCGATGATACCTGTAATACCATCAAACATCCACATCTGCTTATCCCAGGTCCTGGGTAAGGATAGGTAGACAAAATGCCAAATCCAGTCTGAACATCTGGCTCAATGTGTGATGATCCATAATAATAATAATAATAATAATAATAATAATAATAATAATAATAATAATAATAATAACCAGACTTAACAATTGTTGATAAGAAAGACAAAAAATCTCGATAGCGGACGTGGCAGTGCCTGGAGACAGCAGAATAGATGAGAAAGAACTGGTGAAGATAACAAAATACAAACACCTACAAATAGAAATAGAAAGACTGTGGCAAAAGCAAGCAAGGGTAGTACCAATAGTAATAGGCTCCTTGGGTGCAATCCCAAAAAACTGGAGCACCACTTGAACACCATTGGCATTGACAAATTCGCTATTAGTCAATTGCAAAAGGCGGCCTTATTAGGAACTGCTTCCATCCTGCGACGATATCTGTAATACCATCAAACATCCACATCTGCCTATCCCAGGTCCTGGGTAAGGACTCGATAGGTAGACAAAATGCCAAATCTAGTCTGAACATTTGGCTGACTGTGTGATGATCGATAATAATAATAATAATAAAAAAGTTGGAAGGGATCTTGGAGGTCATCAAGTCCAACCCCCTGCTCAGGCAGGAAACCCTATATCATTTCGGACAAATGGCTGTCCAGTCTCTTCTTAAAAACTTCCAGTGTTGGCGCATTCACCACTTCTAAAGGCAGGTTGTTCCACTGGTTAATTCAGGGGTTTTCAACCTTTTCACCCACTGTACCACTTTTAGGATATGGCAACATCCGAGTATCACCAGTCGCCTAGAAAAGTGTCAAAAACCTGATGACCAAAAAAAAAAAAAGGAAAAAAGTAATAAAGTACAGGTAGTCCTCGACTTACAACAGTTCTCTTGGTGACTGTTCAAAGTTACAATGGCCCTGAAAAAAGTGCCCCCCGAGCCACAGCCGAGCAAGACTGCCTGCCCACCCGGCGGTGCTCTTCCTCCTGCCTGAGGTTTTCATTATTGTGAGCATTTCTTTCTTTTTTTTGTAACACATTTTATTAGTTTTTTAATTGTTAAGAGAAAGTACTCAGGACACACCATGGTGTTTGGGTAATCAAACATTCAAAAATAAAAGCATATATAAATATCTCAACTCAATACATTCAATGTCCCCTTTCTATTTCCCTCAAATAGCATAATACATTTAAAATGTTCCATTTCTAATTTAAATTTCTCTAACTGCTAAACCAATTTTAAAACTTTATAAGTTTACAATTACCATAATCAAATTTAACTTTAAATTAACAAGTTATCAATTCAGGTATCCCTTCCAGATCTATTCTAATCTTTAATATCTCGCATCCCTCATTTTATCACAAGTATCATTTATTTCTTCTTCCGCTACACAGTACATATCCTAATTAAAATAAAATGTTAATCTACCATATACATATATAATCCATCCATCAATCAATCTCTTTAAGATAACAAAATAATGTTAAGTCTTAAATCATTTCAATTCATTAAACAATATTCAAATTTCATCCAACTGATTATCATGCCTTATCACATCTATGTTATCATACATAAACATCATCTTACTAAATTAAAACAATTAATTATTAAAAGAATCCAAATCAAAAAAGCCAGCATTTTTTCCATTCCAGTACATAATAATTTTCATCAAAATAAGCCTATTATTCCAAAAGGTACATACTTAATCTATTTAAGATATCTTTTTTAATAATGACCCTGCTATTTTTTTTTTCTTACTTCTAACTCTAAATCTTAATCCTTAAAACAGTCCATAAATCAAACATTGCCTTTTAATCCATTACATAATTTTAAATTTCTCTTTCCAGTCTTATTCTGGCTATCAAACATCAAAAACATCTACCAGACTCTCCCATCTCCTTTACATGGATGATCTGAAGCTGGAAGGAAAAACATCATCTGAAATAGAATCGCTGCTCAACACTGTCCGTATATATAGCCAAGATATTGTTATGGAGTTTGGCTTGGACAAATGTGCTACACTTACTATCAAACAAGGAAAAGTAGTGAAAAGGGGCGCTGTCTTACCTGAACACCTTTTCTCAGCATGATGATGAAGACTCCACTAGTGGGTTGTCTTAATCTTACTGCTCCAGTAAGACTAAGTCAGCCTCTACTGTGTCCCCATGTCCCAGTTGAGACTGAGTCGATGTACAGACATTAGCCCACGCAATTGCATTTCCATTATTGGAATCAGGACCAACTGACCTTATCTGGGAGGGAGTGGAGTCTCCATCATCATGCTGAGAAAAGGCGTTCAGGTAAGACAACGCCCCTTCTCCAGCATAAGTGGGACTTACCAAAGCCCTGTGTCCCTAAGGGAGGGAGTCAGTTTGGGCCTGTGACGTTCTAGATGGCAATACTTTCTGCAAAACTCTGCGGCCAAAGGAGGCATCCAAAGATGCATATTGGTCAATTTTGTAATGACGGATAAAGGACGAAGGGGAAGACCACGTGGCCGCCCTGTAAATTTCCCCTATAGAAGCCCATGTCGCCCAAGCTGAGGAAGTAGCAGCACCCCTGGTGGAATGGGCTGTAATATTTCTAGGGACCGGTAATGACTGGTTCTTGTATGCCAGGGCAATACAAGACCTGATCCACCTCCCTATAGTTGATGAAGAGACTTTCTGACCTTTGGCCAAAGTTTGGAAGGAGATGAACAAGGCCTCGGACCTTCGGAAAACTGAAGTCCGCTTGATATAACACTGCAATGCCCTGCAGACGTCCAGTGTGCTCCACTGGCTCTCAGTGTCCTGGGATGAGTCAGGACAGAAACCTGATAAAACCATTTCCTGGGACCTATGGTACAGAGAGCTCACCTTGGGAACAAAGGAATGGTCAAGCCTGAGGACTACCCTGTCTGGGAAGAAAATGCATAGGTCCTCTCTGACAGAAAGACTTGCCAGCTCCGAAATACGCCTGGCCGACGTGATTGCCACAAGGAATGCCACCTTCATTGATAACAAATCAAGTGAGCATGTCTCCATAGGTTCAAAGGGGGGGGGTGCAATCAGAGCTTGTAAGACCTGTTGTAGGTCCCACAAGGGGTATCGATGAACTGTGGTGGCTTGGCGTTGTTAGCTCCCTTCAAGAAGGAACGAACCAAGGGATGGTGAGTCAGAGGGGTGGCATTTTCGCACATGAGGACAGTAGCGAGAGCAGCAACCTGTCTACAGATTGTGCTTGGGATAGCCCTTTATCTAACCAATCCATCAGGAATTCCAGCACAATAGGAACCGAGACACCCGAGAGATCCACCTTATGTCCTGAGCACCAATTGCAGAAACTCTTCCAAGTGGCATCCTATATTCTATTTGTCGAGGCGCGCCTGGATTGTTGAATCACAGCTATCACCCTCGACGAATATGAGTCATGGCTCAAGGTCTGCCTCTCAAGTGCCAAATGGTTAGATTGAGCCACTGCGGGTCCGGGTGCTGGATATCCCCTTGTGTGAGGATGATACTACCTGCCGGAATCCTCCATGGGGGTGAGATGGACAGCTCCACCAGGTCCACGAACCACGGTCGTCGTGGCCAATGAGGAGCGACCAGGAGAACTTCTGCCCGCTCGTGTAAAATTCTGTGGATTGTGGCTGGAAAGAGCAGAAGGGAAGGGAAGGCATACAGTAGTTCCCTGGGCCAGAGACTGCGGAGGGCATCTGTCCCTCTGCTGATGGAGACGGGAACCTGGAAAGGAACCTTGGTAGTTGTGAATTGGTTGGGGAGGCAAAAAGGTCTAAGGTTGGGGCACCAAACCTGTCCACAATCTCCCTGAACACTCCTGGGTCCAGACGCCATTCGCCATGGTCCACCGTGGCTCTGCTTAGCGAGTCCGCCTGGTGATTTGTCGCCCCGGATATGTGCTCCGCCTTGATGGAAGCAAGGTTCAGCTCTGCCCAAGACCCCAATCGTCTGGCCTCCTGCATAAGGGGTCTGGACCTTGTCCCCCCTGTCTGTTTATGTGGGCCTTGGCAGCTATGTTGTCCGTAAGCACTAATACGTGCTGACCCGCTATCACACTTTTGAAATGTTGTAATGCCAGATGAATGGTCCTGAGTTCCAGCCAGTTGATACTGTTTAATAGGTCCTGTTGGGACCACCGACCCTGAGCCCATTGCGACTGGAGGTGTGTTCCCCAGCCGAATGGGCTGGCATCTGTGGTGAGGACAGTTCTGGCTGGTTCCTTGAACTCTGTGCCCCGTGCCAGTGCCGGAGAAGCCCACCATCGAAGGGAGTTTAACACCGACTGAGGAACTCGAACCTTCTGCCTGGAAGCACTGATGCATAGTTTCTGAAAGGGAATAAGGACCCACTGCAGTTCCCGGGCATGAAGACGGGCCCACAGTACAATGTGCACACAGGATACCATTTTCCCTAACAGCTGGGATAATAAGGCTAAGGTGACTACCTTGTCCTGGTGAATTCTCTGCACAAGGGCCCTGATGCTGTCCTGTCGGTCCTGGGACAAATAGACCATGCAGTTGTTGGTGTCTATTACTGCCCCTAAATGAAGGAGCCAGGTTGAAGGTATAGTATGGCTTTTCTGGAAATTTACAGAAAACCCGTGCTCCTGAAAGGTCCTAATAGTGGGGGCAAGGTCAGACTGGGCCCTCTGGAAGGAGGAGGACTGTATTAAAATGTCTTCTAAATAACATTGGAACGGACCAGGATCTGCCTGAGGTGAGCTGCCAGCACTGCCAATACCTTTGTAAAAACTCTAGGAGCTGCAGATAGGCCGAATGGTAAGGCTCTATACTGGTAGTGCTGGTGATTGTAGCAAAATCTGAGGAATTTGTGATGCCCAGGGAGAATAGGAATATGGAGATAGGCTTCAGTTAAGTCTATTGATGTTAGGAAGTCTCCCCGCCGGATGCTGGCCAAAATTGACTGTAATGATTGCATTTTGAACTTCCTGTACATCAAGTAACGATTTAATTTCTTTAAATCGAGGATTTCCCTCCAGCCCCCTGAAGACTTAGGAACAACAAACAGTGTTGAGTAGAACCCCTGCCCTGCCTGGTCTTGCGGGACCAGTTCTATGGCCCGTATTTGTAACAGGTGGGAAATGGCCTCTGACATGAGGGCCGCTCTACTCCTACAAATGGGGGTGAGGCAACTCCCGAAACGGTCCGGAGGATGTGCCCGAAACTCTAACATTAAACCTTGTGATATAGTGTTGAGAACCCAAGAATCTGTAGTTGTGGCTGCCCATGCGTTATAGTAAAAGGACAGCCAGCCTCCTATGGGAGGTATGCTTGTGGGATCACTTGCCTCTTCTGAGGGGGTGAGCTCCCTGGCCTCGAAATGGCCGCTTGCCCGGGACTTGTGGTCAGGTTCTAGGCGCGGCATGATCTTGATGTCACTCCGACCTCTGATAGAAGGAGTGATTGGACTGAGGCCAGGGTTGGACCGAAAGGACTGTCTGTGATGGAAGACCTGGGTCGAACTGGCCCCTGTGCGCTTGTCTCCCTTCTTATTAGTATTAACTAGAGACTTGTGCTTATCCTTACCTTCAATCAAGTATGGTTCTAGGGCCGCACCAAAGAGATGACCTCCCGCATAAGGCTTATTGGCAAGACACCACTTGGCTTTGAGGTCTGCCCGCCAGTTTTTAAGCCACAGGAGTCTACAGGCTGAAACATCCGCTGCAATGGCAAGTGCGGAGTACCTGGCAGAATTGAATGAGGCGTCAGCCGAGTACTGAGAAGTGGCAACTAGCTTGCCCAAGTTCTGATGGACGCGAAGCTGGTCAGGCAGAACCAAGCCCTGAAGCTCGCCAGCCATAGAACTGAAGCTCTGGCGAAGAAGGCCATGGATGTTGAGGCCTTAATTGTCCAGGCTGTTGCCTGATGTGATCTGCGTAACGCCGTTTCAATCCTTTTATCCTCAGCCTTAAGCGCCTCGGGTATGTCCCCTGGTATGTTGATGTTGGGGAACAGTGACATCAGAGGCTCATCCACCTGCGGGACCTCCAGCAAGGAGGTGAAGGCAGGGGCTACATTGAACATGCTCTTCTCAATGGATCCCGGACTGGGAAGTGAACCCAAATTATCCCATTGCTTCTACACCGCGTTGAGGAAGAAGGGGGGGACATGGAACATGGTTCTGTGGCACCACTGGTTCAGCATATATGGCATTTGGGCCCTTTGAGGTGGAAGGGGCTGCGGCCCCCTGTTCTGGTGTAAGGTTGGCTGTGGTGCAAGCCTTGAGAAACAAGGAATTGAAGAGGGAGTGATTGAAGAGTCCGGTAGGTGGTACTGGATCCAGTGCCGGAGTGACCTCATTATCTGATAGGATTAGACGAGAGGAGTCGTAGTCCTCTGATCCTGACTCCGATGAGGTGTCCTCTATGAGGTCTGGCGAGCCTGGGTGAAGCAGAGGCTGTGAGGCTGGTGCTTGAGGCAGATGGTGTGGGACAGAAGTGGCCATGAACTGAGTCAGAGCCTGAGTGATCATGGCCTGAACCTGTTCCGCTCCTAAAGGTTGAACCTCTGTGGAGTGGAGTCCTGCTGCCGTGGGCATAAAGGTGGCTGAAGGCCCCGCCCTGCACTGGCTAGCAGACCCCTGCATCATTAATTCCAATGCTGCCCTGTCAGGATCAGACTGCACTGTTTCTCTAGGAGGAGACCAGGCCCCTGGGGCAGAATTATAATGAGCTGACAGAGGTTCAAAAATGGACCCTCCAGAAGGGATGGTGTCCACGGCCCCAGGAATAGTTGGCCTAGACCTAGATTAATCCTGTTCCAAAGATTGCTGAGGGGCAGGATTCTCTCTGCTATTGTTCTTGGGCTTCCTGGAGGACTTTGCCCTGGGTTTGGATGTGTTCCACCCTGTTGCCTCAGTAGAGGCTTTTTGTCTCCTCTTGGAAGGGGGCTCTGCATTATCTCGTGAGGATGAGGAATAAGAAGGGCCTATCTGCTGTTAAGATTAATAACTGAAATAACAGGCCTCAGGTAGATCAATTCAGTGGTGAAGCGCCCCCCTCGAGCGTTGTAATCAGCCACTGAAGATCCGATCCAATGAACGTTGCACCCAGGTGAGGGGGGGTAATGGGGGTCAAATAAGGCATGCGTCCCTACAGGGATGAGCTTGCCCTCCCCAAGCTGGACTGCAGCCGATGACTAGGCCTGAATACAAAATGGATGCTGCAAACAAAATGGCGGCTGTAAGAATCATGCCAAAACTTGTCCAGGCCAATTGCCTCAAATTGTGAAACACAGCTCAGATGAGGCCAAAACTTCTCCAAGCCAAACTGCCTCAAACTGTGAAACACAGCTCAGATGAGGCCAAAACTTCTCCAGGCCAAACTGCCTCAAACTGTGAAACACAGCTCAGATGAGGCCTTTAGAAATGAGCCCTGCTCCAGCAGGAAGCGTCTGGGCTCCTTTAAATGGTAATTGGAATCTGACCTGAATATCTCTATGTCCCTCGAAGCTGTTGCTGCGCTGGTCTCTGGATGAGCTCGATGCTCTGCTTTCCCAGGCCTAAGAGGCCGAGGCCTCCTTGCTCTCAAGGAGCCCAATTCGGCCCGGTTAAGATTTAACTGTAGGGCAGAGACTAAGTGGGAAAGAAAGGAATAGTTCTCTCTTGAATAGATAAGAATTTTATCAGAATAGGGTAATTGGGAAAGAAAGGAATAGTTCTCTCTCCAATCGATAGAAGTTTATCAGAAATAGTCTGAGCTATGAAAAAACATGTCTTAGGAGCAAAAGACTAAGACTAAAACTGGGACATGGGGACACAGTAGAGGCATGACTTTAACTCTGACTTGGTCTTATTGGAGCAGCAAGATTAAGACAACCCACTAGTGGAGTCTCCATCCAATCATGCTGGAGATCTAAAGGAATCAAGATGTCCCACGAAAATAACATTAAGAGTCTGGATGAGGAAGATTACTACAAATACTTGGGTATCCTTCAAGCTGACATCACGCACACTGAAGTCAGGAAAAAGATTAGAGGTGAATACATCAAGAGAGTGAAGAAGATCTTAAAGTCCAAGCTCAATGGAGAAAATACCATAAAGGCAATGAACACCTGGGCAATTCCAGTCATTAGGTACACAACTGGAATAGTGGACTGGACTCAAGCAGAACTAAAAGCAATGGATAGGAAGACCAGAAAAATAATGACAATTAATCATGCCCTTCATCCATGCAATGACATTGACAGACTTTATCTACCAAGGCAAATAGGTGGGCGTGGAATGCTACAAGTACATCAGATGGTTGAAGAAGAAAAAATGGCTTTGAAAGAATATCTGAAGAACAATGATGAAGATGCACTGAAATTAATATATCAGGAAGGCTTACTGACTACTGGAGAGACCAAACTGGCCTACAAGAAAGACCAAATGAAGCACAGAATAGAGGCATGGGAAGACAAAGCACTACATGGCCAATACATGAAAAAAATAGCTGGGAAAGCAGATAATAATAAAACCTGGCAATGGCTAAGAGCAGGAAAATTGAAGAAAGAGACCGAGGGACTAATTCTGGCTGCACAAGACCAAGCCTTAAGGACAAATGCATACAAAGTCAAAATTGAGAAGACAGCAAAGACAGTAAGTGCCGCCTATGCAAAGAAGCTGAAGAAACAGTGGACCACCTGGTAAGCTGTTGCAAGAAGATTGCACAGACTGACTACAAGCAGCGGCATGACAAAGTAGCAACAATGGTGCATTGGAAGATCTGCAAAAAATATCATTTGCCTGTAAGCAAAAACTGGTGGGATCATAAAATAGAGAAAGTCATAGAAAATGATAAAATTAAACTGCTCTGGGACTTCAGAATTCAAACAGACAAGCACCTGCAACATAACACCCCAGACTTAACAATTGTCGATAAGAAAGACAAAAAAGTCTGGATAGTGGACGTGGCAGTGCCTGGAGACAGCAGAATAGACGAGAAAGAACTGGAGAAGATAACAAAATACAAAGACCTACAAATAGAAATAGAAAGACTGTGGCAAAAGCAAGCAAGGGTAGTACCAATAGTAATAGGCTCTTTGGGTGCAATCCCAAAACAAGTGGAACACCACTTGAACACCATTGGTATTGACAAATTCGCTATTAGTCAATTGCAAAAGGCGGCCTTACTAGGAACTGCTTCCATCCTGCAACGATACCTGTAATACCATCAAACTTCCACATCTGCCTATCCCAGATCCTGGGTAAGGACTCGATAGGTAGACAAAATGCTAAATCCAGTCTGAACATCTGGCTGACTGTGCCATGATCAATAATAATAATAATAATAATAATAATAATAATAATAATAATAATAATAATAATAATAATAATAATAATAATAATACAACCCCCTGCTCAGGCAGAAATTCTATACCATTTCAGACAAATGGCTATCCCATCTCTTCTTAAAAACTTCCAGTGTTAGAGCATTCACCGCTTCTGGAGGCAGGTTGTTCCACTGGTTAATTGTTCTAACTGTCAGGAAGTTTCTCCTTAGTTCTAGGTTCCTTCTCTCCTTGATTAGTTTCCACCTGTTGCTTCTTGTCCTGCCTTCTGGTGCTTTGAAAAATAGCTTGACTCCCTCTTCTTTGTGGCAGCCCCTGAGATATTGGAACACTGCTATCATGTCCCCCCTCGTCCTTAAACTAGATATACCCAATTCCAGCAGCTGTTCCTTATATGCTTTAGCCTCCAGTCCCCTAATCATCTTTGTTGCTCTTCTCTGTACTCTTTCTAGAGTCTCAACATCTTTTTTACATCGTGGTGACCAAAACTTGATGCAGTATTCCAAGTGTGGCCTTACCAAGGCATTGTAAAGTGGTATTAATACTTGATTCTATCCCTCTGTTAATGCAACCTAGCACTGTGTTGGCCTTTTTGGCAGCTGCAGCACACTGCTGGCTCATATTTAGGTGATTGTCCACTAGGTCTCCGAGGTCCCTCTCACAGTTACTACTATTGAGCAAGGTACCCCCTATACTATACCTGTACATTTGGTTTTTCTTGCCTAAATGTAGAACCTTACTTTTTTCACCATTGAATTTCATTTTGTTAGATAGTGACCAGTGTTCAAGTCTGTCCAGATCCTTCTGTATCTTAAGCCTGTCTTCTGGAGTGTTGGCTATTCCTGCCAGCTTGGTGTCATCTGCAAATTTGATGAGTTCCCCATCTATCCCCTCGTCCAAATCATTGATGAAGATGTTGCACTGGGCCCAGAACAGAGCCCTGGGGCACCCCACTACACACTTCCCTCCATGTAGATGTGGTTCCATTGAGGACCACTCGCTGCATATAGCGGTCAGCCAGCTACGGATCCATCTGGTGGTGATGCTGTCTACCCCACATTTTTCTATCTTGTCAAGTAGTAGGTTGTGATCTACTTTATCAAATGCCTTACTGAAGTCCAAGTAAATTATGTCCACAACATTCCTCTGATCCACTAATTTTGTCATTTGGTCAAAGAATGCAATAAGATTTGTCTTATGGCATGATCTATTTTTGACAAATCCATGTTGGCTTTTAGTAATGACTTTGTTTGCCTCTAGGTGTTCGCTGATTTGTTGTTTGATTATCTTTTCCAGGGTCTTCCCACGTATTGAGGTCAGGCTGATAGGTCTATAATTTCCTGGGTCCATTTTTTTTCCGTTTTTGAAGATGGGAACTACATCAGTTCTTTTCCAGTCCTCTGGTAGTTCCCCTGTGCTCCAGGATCTTTGAAAAATATAGTTCAGTGATTCTGAGATCACATCTGCCAGTTCTTTGAGAACCTTGGGGTGTAATCCATCTGGTCCTAGCGATTTGAACTCGTCTAGGCTGGACAGGTGCTCACTTACCATTTTTGTGCCTATCTTAATTATCTAATAATGTTTGCTGGAAATGCTACTGTGCTGAAGACTGAATAATTCCTAATCAATAGCAGTGGAGAGGAATATTAGCTCCTATCCCTAAGGGTAGCAACTTAGGAAATTAAGTTCAACTACTTGCATTTCCCTAGTTTGGCTTATAGAATTGCCCCTTTCTGTCCTTGCTTCTTGAACCATTATTTTACTGTGAGTATTTTTAATTTGTATTGGATGATTCATAGTTTTATAGTAGATCATGCATAGATAGGGATTATGAAGATTTAATACTATTCTCATTGAAGTCTTTCAGACTATAGCAGGGTCATGAGGCATGGGTCTGATGCACTATAAATGTACAAGCATGTTTAGTCTCTTTGAATTCCCAGAATTCAGTTAAATCCCAAGAGAAAATATGCTAAAGGAAACTTCTCCAATAGTGCTTAAATTACTATATTTCCAGCAATGGGGCTGCAGAACAATAGAAAGATATGCAACAAAAATATATATACTAACTGTAGCATTTTTCAATATCTTGCAGAGAGTTCAAAAATACCACATGAAATAAATTCTAAACTATTCAAGTTAAAGAAAACCATAAACTTCATAAGAGGTGAAAATATCTGCAAAATTAGACTAGAGATTTCAACTTGACACTATATCCTTTGTTGTCATTTCAGTGTTACATTTTTAATGGATATTGGGTCAAAGAATCATTCCCATTAGTAATGAAATCAGGCTTTAAAATACCTCCTCCAGAGAACACTTTAAGACCTAACTGATGTGAGTATGAGAAAGCATGTTGATGTAAATTGCGTACCAGCAAGAAGATGTCCTATATTATTTGGGAAATTAGCCATATCCCTTCTAGGCTGTGGCCTCCTACACTGTTGAAATGCAGCTTCTGATATACCTTCTTTAGGCAATTTGTTCCTTTGGGTAAAATAAATTCCTTACCCCTGTTCTAGAGAGGAAAATGAGTGCTTAAATGCCATGGCAACTGGTAGTGTTTAAATAATCCAAACATAAGGATAGAAATGACAACAGGTGCCCCATATAGTTGAGTTATATATGATTAGAAGATACAGAATAAGGGAATCACCACTCAATTTTCATTGTATCCTAACTATGAAATGCTGGTCTGTATAGTTTCATTTTATTACTTTGCCTATATCTTCCCCTTGACAGAGGAATTAAACTGCTGCAGCTCTAAACAATTAAAGTCAGCAGCTTTCTGTGTTCACCATATTTATTATATGAAGAATACTGCTGTGCATGATGTTTGATTTACTTTCTTTATTAAATTTGATCCGTTTAAAAGGTTTTGATGTTGTTGTTGTTGTTTGTATTACTGCAATAATATTTTATCACAATGAACTGCAGAGTACTAAATAATTATTTTTTACCATAAATCATAATTCATTACATTATGAAGAGGCAGAATATAGGGCAAAATATAACTGGTTCCTAAAATCTCATGGAGCTGTTATGAGTTATCAGAATAACAGGGCTGGAAGGGCCTTGGAGGTCTTCTAGTCCAACCCTCTGCTCAAGCAGGAGACTCTATAGCTTATGGGTGTCAAACTTGCTGTATCATGTGATGTGTTACGATGTATCGCAACTTTTTGCATTGCTGGAACTGGGGTGGGCACAGCCTCTGCATGATGCAACTGGCCTGTGGGCTGGCAGTTTGATACCCCTGCTATAGTGGCTGTCCAGTCTCTTCCTCCAGTGATTGAGAAACCACAACTTCTGAAGGTAAGCCATTCCACTGAGTAATTGTTCTCGCTGTTAAGATTTTTTCCCTTATTTCTAAGTTGGTTCTGTCCTTGCTTAATTTCCATCCACTTTACTTATCTTGCCTTCTGGTGCTTTGGAAAATAGGTTAATCCCTTTTTCTTTGTGGCAGCCCCTCAAATATTGGAACACTGCTATCATGTCATACCTAATTCTTTCTTTTCACTAGATTAGACATAGCCAATTCCTGCAACTGTTCTTCATACGTTTTAGCCTCCAGCCTATTAATAATTTTGTTGCTCTTCTCTGCATTCTTTCCAGAATCTCAATATATTTTTAATAATGTGGTGACCAAAACTGGATGCAGTATTCCAAGTATGGTCTTACTAAGGCAGTACTAACACTTCACATGACCTTGATTCAGTGGTGGGATTCAAATATGTGAATAACTGGTTCTCTGTGTAGATGCTGCTTCCAGAAATCCATTCTGGGCTTGGGCAACAAAAAATTAGCTACCAGTTCTGCTGAAGAGAGAACCAGCTGAATCCCATCACTGCCTTGATTCTATCCCTCTGTTAATGCAGCCTAAGATTGTATTGGCTTTCTGGCTGCTGTGCACTACTGACTCATATTTAAGTAATTGTCCACTAGGACTCCAATATCCTGTCACAGTTACTGCTATTGAGTCAGGTTTCACCTAATCTATATGTGTACTTTTGTTTTTTCTTGCCTAAGTGTAAAACCTTACTTTTCTCTACTTTGAATTTCATTTTGTTAAATAAGACCCAGTGTTCAAGTCTGTCAAGATCAATCTGGATCTTGAGCATATCTTCCAGAGTATTGACTATTCCTGCCACTTAATGTCATCTGCAAATTTGATGAGTTCCCCTTCTATTCCTTCTTCTTAATCATTTATGTTGAAGAATATTGGGCCTAAAATGGAAACTTGGGATACCCCACTGCTTCCTTTCCTCCAAGTAGGTGTAGTTCCATTAAGGCCTACATGCTGAATGCAAATTTGACAGCCAGTTACAAATCCATCCAGCAGTGATGCCGTCTATCTCTCATTTTTCTAGTTTACCAAGAAATATGTTGTGGTGTACTTTGTCAAATACCTTGTTAAAATCCAAATATATTATGTCCACTGCATTTTGCTGGTCCACTAATTTAGTTACTTTGTCAAAGAATGAAATAAGATTTATTTGGCATTATGTATTTTTGACAAACACATTTTGGCTTCCGGTTATAACTTTGCTTGCCTCTAGGTATTCAGAGATCTGTTTTTTATTATCTTTCCAGGATCTTCCCAGGTATTGATGTCAGGCTGATTGATCTGTAGTTTCCTGGGTCTGTTTGTTCCCCTTTTTTGTAGATGTGAACTGCGTCATATCATTTCTAATTCTGTGGTAGTTCTCCAAAGCTCCAGGATCTTTGAAAGATACGCTCAATGATTTTAAGATCGTGTCTACCAGCTCCTTCAGAACTTTGGGATATAATCTGGGGTGATTTGAACTGATCTAGAAAGGACAGGTATTCACTCACCATTTTGGGGGGCTTATTTTCACTCATGATTTTTATTGTTTTATCAATGTATAAAATACAAAAAAGGGAAATTAAAGGAAGGAAAAAGAGAGGTGGGAAGAAAATATGAGGTACAAGAGAAGAAAGAAAAAAGTGTTGACTTCTGACTCTTTTTAGTACATATAAGATAACAACATTACAGATTAACTTTTTACTTTTACACATTAGTATATAAATAGCCATTTCTATGACAACAAATCTATATAATTGCAAAACCAAAGTCAATGTTTCATTTTTTTTAACATAAGCACAAAAGTCAGAAGTGATATCCAAATAAAAAATGTAATGAAATATATTCTCCTCTTTGAATAAAACAATCAATTTAACCATTTCTGTTTTATCTTCATTGCTGCAGAAATAGTATATATTTCTATTTGCACTGAATAATCTTTATAAACTATCACTAGTTATATTAACAAAATTCACTGTATTCTTTCAGATTCTTTAAACTTAAAGGAAATTTTCTTTTTGTTTTCAGCCATTTTAAAACACTAAACTTTTCTTTAAAAACATTTCTAAAATCAATACATTCTAACACATCTTTTTTTAACTTTTTTACAAACTTTAGGAATTACTTAAGCATTATATACTAATCATCATCATCATCATCCTGGGTAAGGAGTCGATAGGTAGACAAAATGCCAAATCCAGTCTGAACATCTGGCTGATTGTGCGATGATCAATAATAATAATAATAATAATAATAATAATAATAATAACAGTAATAATAATAATAGTAATAATCCCCCAGTGAGACACTACCTTGACGTGGTTGTGGGGCTTGTGTACTCTGAGGAAGATGAGAGCTATGCCAGAGGTTCAACCATACTGGACAGGTCTCATCAGAGGAGTCAGACAAAGAGTGTCTCTCCCATAAAAAATATGGTGAGACGTAAATTTCAGAATGCCATACCGGCTCGGACGTCGCCCGGGTTAACAAGGTCCGCGCTAGATATTGGAGTTCCTGGATATCTGGTGAAAAATGGGTTACAGGACTCAGGACTGTTGGCTGAGCAACCAGGGCCAGCAGCTGCAGAACTACTGGAAGAAAAGGTGTTTACCCGTCGCAGATACACAGTGATGGAAAACAAAGAAATAATGATCTGTTACTACAGATCAAGTCCAACAAGAAGAGGATATCTAAAACGAATGCACCAGTTCTGGAAAGAACAACATCCAGAATCAGAAATAACAGAACAGAGACTAGCAGATCAACGCCGATTTATAACACGAAATAAAGTATTCACAGAAACAGAATTGGACGAACTGCAAAGGTTTACCCAGGGCAAAGAAATCAAAGCCTTACCAGAAGTAATTCAGAATGTAGAGGCAAACCAGGGGGAGTTGGCAATGAAGGAATCCAGCAGAGATATACAACTGTTCTCATTTGGAAACCAGGCACTTCTTCCTCAGGAAGAACAAAACCCTCTAACTAAAGAAATAAAAGAATTGAAACAAAGAATAACTGAGCATCTAGAACAGCACAAAAACAACAGAATAAGGCTACCTGCATTGAAGCTTGTTCCAAAGAAACAGCTAGCACAAGCATTAAAAGATGCAAATACTGCAATATCAAGTATAAGCACCAATTCACTGCAAGAAACAAACCAACTAATGTACAGCACAGCTGCAGTTATAACAGAATACCTGGGATGCAAAATCAACAAAGAAGAAAAACAAACAAACAGTGCACCAGAAAAATGGAAGGTTAGACTAGAAAATAAGATCACAAGTTAAGATCACATGCAAGCAAGCTAGAACAGATGAAAGAAAAGAAGCTGAAGAACAAGAAGACCAAAGAATACCTAATCAAGAAATACCACTTAGAAACAAGGAAGATCAAGGAAGCACTGGAAATAATAAAGCAACAAATAACAGCTATAGCCAGGAAAATCAGTAGATATGAAGCTCGAATTGCAAACTATAGGCAGAACCTCCAATTTCAATCCAATCAGAAACGTTTCTACCAATCCATCAATGGAGAAACTGCAAGGAATCAGTCAGTACCTGACAAGGAAGAAACAGTGCAGTTCTGGAAGCAGATATGGGATAACCCAAAGAAATACAACAAGGATGCGGCTTGGTTAAAAGAGGTGGATGCAAATAAAACAGAAGTTGAAATGAAAGAACTAGTAATAACAACAAAAATGGTAGAAAAAAGAGCAAAGAAAATCAAAAATTGGTCAGCACCAGGTGAAGATGAACTGCATGGGTTTTGGTTGAAACATCTAACTGTTATACACCCACTCATTGCCAAGCAGTTCAACAATATACTACAAGGAGGAGAAATTGAAAAGTGGCTAACAACTGGGAAAACCTACCTAATAATGAAAAATCCAGCAAAAGGGGCAACACCAGGCAACTACAGGCCAATTACCTGCTTACCAACAACTTTCAAATTACTAACTGGTGTAGTAGCTGATGCAGTGCAACAGCATCTAGTTGAAAACAATCTCTTTCCACCATGAGCAGAAAGGAAACCGCCCCAATAGCAGAGGAACAAAAGATCAACTCCTAATAGACAAAATGATCTTGGAAAACTGCAAGAGAAGGAAGACCAACCTGAATGTGGCATGGATTGACTACAAAAAGGCATTTGACTCTCTGCCACATGATTGGATAATAAAGTGCCTAGAAATAACAGGAGTCAGTAGAAACATCAGAAAATTTGTGCAAAGATCGATGGCACAATGGAAGACACAGTTGCAGATCAATGGTGAGAGGCTGGGAGAGGTTAATATCAAGAGAGGAATATTTCAAGGAGATTCATTATCACCATTACTATTTGTTATTGCACTGTTTCCTCTGTCAACAATACTGAATAACTCAGGACATGGCTATCAAACATCAAAAACATCTGCCAGACTATCCCACCTCCTTTATATGGATGATCTGAAGCTGTATGGAAAAACATCATCTGAAATAGAATCGCTGCTCAACACTGTCCGTATATATAGCCAAGATATTGTAATGGAGTTTGGCTTGGACAAATGTGCCACACTTACTATCAAACAAGGAAAAATAGTGAAAACTGAAGGAATCAAGATGCCCCACGAAAATAACATTAAGAGTCTGGATGAGGAAGAGTACTACAAATACTTGGGTATCCTTCAAGCTGACAACATCAAGCACACTGAAGTCAAGAAAAAGATTAGAGGTGAATACATCAAGAGAGTGAAGAAGATCTTAAAGTCCAAACTCAATGGAGGAAATACCATAAAGGCAATCAACACCTGGGCAATCCCAGTCATTAGGTACACAGCTGGAATAGTGGACTGGACTCAAGCAGAACTAAAAGCAATGGATAGGCAGACCAGAAAAATAATGACAATGAATCATGCCCTTCATCCACGCAGTGACATTGATAGACTTTATCTACCAAGGCAAATAGGTGGGCGTGGAATGCTACAAGTACATCAGATGGTTGAAGAAGAAAAAATGGCTTTGGAAGAATATCTGAAGAACAATGATGAAGATGCACTGAAATTAGTATATCAGGAAGGCTTACTAACTACTGGAGAGACCAAACTGGCCTACAAGAAAGACCAAATGAAGAACAGAATAGAGGCATGGGAAGACAAAGCACTACATGGCCAATACATTAAAAAAATAGCTGGGAAAGCAGATAATAACAAGACCTGGCAATGGCTAAGAGCAGGAAAATTGAAGAAAGAGACCGAGGGACTAATTCTGGCTGCACAAGACCAAGCCTTAAGCACAAATGCATACAAAGTCAAAATTGAGAAGACAGCAACAGACAGTAAGTGCCGCCTGTGCAAAGAAGCTGAAGAAACAGTGGACCACATGGTAAGCTGTTGCAAGAAGATTGCACAAACTGATTACAAGCAGCGGCATGACAAAGTAGCAACAATGGTGCATTGGAAGATCTGCAAAAAATATCATTTGCCTGTAAGCAAAAACTGGTGGGATGATAAAATAGAGAAAGTCATAGAAAATGATAAAATTAAACTGCTCTGGGACTTCAGAATTCAAACAGACAAGCACCTGCAACATAACACCCCAGACTTAACAATTGTCGATAAGAAAGACAAAAAAGTCTGGATAGTGGACGTGGCAGTGCCTGGAGATAGCAGAATAGAAGAGAAAGAACTGGAGAAGATAACAAAATACAAAGACCTACAAATAGAAATAGAAAGACTGTGGCAAAAGCAAGCAAGGGTAGGTACCAATAGTCATAGGCTCCTTGGGTGCAATCCCAAAACAACTGGAGCACCACTTGAACACCATTGGCATTGACAAATTCGCTATTAGTCAATTGCAAAAGGCGGCCTTATTAGGAACTGCTTCCATCCTGCGACGATATCTGTAATACCATCAAACATCCACATCTGCCTATCCCAGGTCCTGGGTAAGGACTCGATAGGTAAACAAAATGCCAAATCCAGTCTGAACATCTGGCTGACTGTGCGATGATCAATAATAATAATAATAATCTCTTCCCACCTGAGCAGAAAGGAAACTGCCCCAATAGCAGAGGAACAAAAGATCAACTCCTAATAGACAAAATGATCTTGGAAAACGGCAAGAGAAGGAAGACCAACCTGAATGTGGCATGGATTGACTACAAAAAGGCATTTGACTCTCTGCCACATGATTGGATAATAAAGTGCCTAGAAATAACAGGAGTCAGTAGAAACATCAGAAAATTTGTGCAAAGATCGATGGCACAATGGAAGACACAGTTGCAGATCAATGGTGAGAAGCTGGGAGAGGTTAATATCAAGAGAGGAATATTTCAAGGAGATTCATTATCACCATTACTATTTGTTATTGCACTGTTTCCTCTGTCAACAATACTGAATAACTCAGGACATGGCTATCAAACATCAAAAACATCTGCCAGACTATCCCACCTCCTTTACCTGGATGATCTGAAGCTGTATGGAAAAACATCATCTGAAATAGAATTGCTGCTCAACACTGTTCATGTCAGAATCCAATTATATTTCATCTTTAATTATCAAATATAGAAACTCCCAATTCTGCCTTCTCTGGATTCTGCCATAAGAGGGAGAGAAGGGGGAGAACAAAGGGTCTTTATGGCCCTCACTTCCTTCAGTAGACTTCTAAGAAACTGAATGTGTTTATTGCACATCAAAGAAAGAATTTGAATGTAACTAGCATAAAAGAACCTTACCCTGACAAAGGGAGCTAATTACCTTTCATGTAGTTTATCTGAAGTCTCTATACAGACGGAAGAAAGAAGCAAAGGGGTGGAATTGTGATGCCTGAAACTATCACTGCCCCTCATGAAAGACATGCTGTCACACCTATCAAAAGGGAAAATTTTTTCTAAACTAGACCTAAGGGAAGCTTACTATCGCGTAAGAATTAAGGAAGGGGACGAATGGAAGACTGCATTTAACTGCCCATGGGGTGCTATCAATTCAAAGTCTTGCCATTTGGATTACAAGAGGGCCCTGCAGTCTTTATGCAATTAATCAATGACGTTCTAAGGGAGCACCTGTTTAAGGGGGTCCTGGTTTACTTGGACGACATTCTTATCTTTACTGAAACAAAAGAAGAACACGTCAAACTTGTCAGAGCGGTTTTAAAGAAGCTGCGAGCCGCTCACCTATATGCCAAACTCTCAAAATGCGAATTCCACCAGGAAAGGATAGACTACCTAGGCTATCGCATATCCCCACAGGGCATTGAAATGGACCCAGAGAAGGTCAAAGCAGTATTAGATTGGGCGCCACCCTGCACAAGAAAGCAACTACAAAGTTTCCTGGGCTTTGCAAACTTTTACCGCCAATTCATCCCCTCATTTGCCCAGATAGCCTTGCCCCTCACTAACTTACTAAAAACGAAGGGAGCATCCTCAGTAAAACCTAGCCAGCCACTAACATGGACAATGGAGCGCCAAGCAGCGTTTGAGAGACTAAAGAGACATTTTTCTGCCGAACCAGTACTAAGGCACCCAGATATGGACAAGCCCTTCATAATACAGGCAGATGCAAGTGATGTGGCACTGGGGGCTGTGCTATTACAAGAAAATAATGATGCAGTATTGCAACCCTGTGCATACACATCCAAGAAACTCACGGAAACAGAACAGCGCTGGCCCGTATGGGAAAAGGAGGCTTATGGGATACGTTGGGCATTACTCACGTGGCGACAGTTCCTGGAAGGCAACAAAATCCCCTTCCAGGTGTGGACCGATCACAAAAATTTAGAAGCCCTGAAAACGTCCAGGAAACTCAATCCCAAACAAGCCCGCTGGTCTCAGCATTTTCACCAGTTCCAGTTTAAGCTCAAACATTTACCAGGGAGAAAGAACTTCCTGGCAGATGCTCTATCTCGCATGCCTCAATATAACAGCGCACGAACCACAGACTCTAGACCAATAATGGCAGAGTCACAACTGGCAGCACCAGTAACCACAAGAACCCAAGCCAAATTAAAACCACAACTGGACAGCCAAACTGGAATTGAATTCAGAAAAAGTTTGGAAACAGATGAATGGTTCCAGAAAAACAAAAATGTGTGCACAATGAGAGACGGGTTGCCTTGGGTAGGGGAAAAGTTATATATACCAACAACCCAAAGAATCACGTTCATGCAGCTTTGCCATGACACAAAATCAGCAGGGCATTTTGGATTTGTAAAAACTTTACACTTAATTAAATGGCAATTTTGGTGGCCATCAATAAAAAAGGACATAGAAAGTTATGTTGCCAGCTGCCCAACCTGTGCATTGGCAAAGAGGTTGCAAGGGAAATCGCCAGGGCTATTACAACCAGTGGCAAGTGTCTCAGCACCCTGGAGGAAAATAGCCATGGATTTTATACTGGAATTGCCAGAAAGCAATGGGAATACTGTTATCTGGACAGTCACGGACTTATTTTCCAAACAGGTGCACTTTATCCCTTGCCAAAAGATTCCCACTGCAAAGGCCTTAGCAAAACTTTTCATCCAGCACATTTACAGATTGCACGGGGCACCCTAACGCATCATCTCTGATAGGCGAGTGCAATTTACGTCTGCATTTTGGAAGGAATTTTTATCCCTCTTAGGGGGCTGATGACATCTAGCCATCATCCACAAGGGGATGGATAAACGGAACAGTGCCATTCGGTACTTGAGCAATATTTGAGATGTTTTTTAAATTTCCAACAGAGTGATTGGACGGACTTACTTCCTTTTGCAGAAGTTGCCTACAATAATGCAGTCCACTCCAGCACAGGCTATACTCCTTTTCAAATAGCCAACGGTCAAAGTTTCAACCCTATGCCAGAGTTAACCCCAAACGAACCAACGATCCCTTCACTGAAAGAATGGATGGAAAACCTACAAAACACCTGGCCAATAGTAGAAAATCACTAGATGAAGCTAGGCAGGCATACAAAGCACAAGCCGATAAAAAAAGGGTTGAGCCTACACCATTCATTATAGGAGAAATGGTGTACTTATCTACAAAATACCTAAAGTCCCTACAGCCCTGTAAAAAACTTGGACCAAAATATATAGGACCTTTTCCAATTAAAAGAATCATAAATCCAGTAACAGTAGAATTAGAATTACCCAAAAATCTCAGGCAAATACACCCAATTTTTCATTGCAGCTTGCTGAAAAGAGAGCATCAGTCACCTCTACAGCCAAAAATCCCCCCCACCATCTCCAATCATGGTGGAGGGTGAACAACACTTCGAAATAAAGGAAATCCTTGACTCTAGGAGATATCATGGAGCAATTCAGTACCTAGTTGCCTGGAAACACCTCCCTGCCTCACAAAACGAGTGGGTCCATAAACGTCATGTCAGAGCCCCGAAGCTATTGAAGAAGTTTCACACAGAGTATCCCAACAAGCCTAACTAACTTTTATACCTGTTTTGTTTCTTGCAGGTGGATCTCTCTTATTGTTAAGAGGGGCCGGATGTCAGAATCCAATTATATTTCATCTTTAATTATCAAATATAGAAACTCCCAATTCTGCCTTCTCTGGATTCTGCCATAAGAGGGAGAGAAGGGGGAGAACAAAGGGGCTTTATGGCCCTCACTTCCTTCAGTTAACTTCTAAGAAACTGAATGTGTTTATTGCACATCAAAGAAAGAATTTGAATGTAACTAGCATAAAAGAACCTTACTCTGACAAAGGGAGCTAATTACCTTTCATGTAGTTTATCTGAAGTCTCTATTCAGACGGAAGAAAGAAGCAAAGGGGTGGAATTGTGATGCCTGAAACTATCACTGGAAGGGGGGGTGATTGGGTGGGACTGCTGGGGAACCCCTTAAAACCTTGAATGGGAGAGCTTGGACCCCAAGTCCTGTCTAGCATGCCTGCAGCCACTTCTTCTTAATAAAGGATTCCTGTTGGAAGAATTATTCCAAGAGTTCTGTCTTCTTAAGATGCAAAGTGGGGTGGGTCCTTACATTCCCATATATATAGCCAAGATATTGTAATGGAGTTTGGCTTGGACAAATGTGCCACACTTACTATCAAACAAGGAAAAATAGTGAAAACTGAAGGAATCAAGATGCCCCACGAAAATAACATTAAGAGTCTGGATGAGGAAGAGTACTACAAATACTTGGGTATCCTTCAAGCTGACAACATCAAGCACACTGAAGTCAAGAAAAAGATTAGAGGTGAATACATCAAGAGAGTGAAGAAGATCTTAAAATCCAAACTCAATGGAGGAAATACCATAAAGGCAATCAACACCTGGGCAATCCCAGTCATTAGGTACACAGCTGGAATAGTGGACTGGACTCAAGCAGAACTAAAAGCAATGGATAGGCAGACCAGAAAAATAATGACAATGAATCATGCCCTTCATCCACGCAGTGACATTGATAGACTTTATCTACCAAGGCAAATAGGTGGGCGTGGAATGCTACAAGTACATCAGATGGTTGAAGAAGAAAAAATGGCTTTGGAAGAATATCTGAAGAACAATGATGAAGATGCACTGAAATTAGTATATCAGGAAGGCTTACTAACTACTGGAGAGACCAAACTGGCCTACAAGAAAGACCAAATGAAGAACAGAATAGAGGCATGGGAAGACAAAGCACTACATGGCCAATACATGAAAAAAATAGCTGGGAAAGCAGATAATAATAAAACCTGGCAATGGCTAAGAGCAGGAAAATTGAAGAAAGAGACCGAGGGACTAATTCTGGCTGCACAAGACCAAGCCTTAAGGACAAATGCATACAAAGTCAAAATTGAGAAGACAGCAAAAGACAGTAAGTGCCGCCTATGCAAAGAAGCTGAAGAAACAGTGGACCACTTGGTAAACTGTTGCAAGAAGATTGCACAGACTGGCTACAAGCAGCGGCATGACAAAGTAGCAACAATGGTGCATTGGAAGATCTGCAAAAAATATCATTTGCCTGTAAGCAAAAACTGGTGGGATCATAAAATAGAGAAAGTCATAGAAAATGATAAAATTAAACTGCTCTGGGACTTCAGAATTCAAACAGACAAGCACCTGCAACATAACACCCCAGACTTAACAATTGTCGATAAGAAAGACAAAAAAGTCTGGATAGTGGACGTGGCAGTGCCTGGAGATAGCAGAATAGAAGAGAAAGAACTGGAGAAGATAACAAAATACAAAGACCTACAAATAGAAATAGAAAGACTGTGGCAAAAGCAAGCAAGGGTAGTACCAATAGTCATAGGCTCCTTGGGTGCAATCCCAAAACAACTGGAGCACCACTTGAACACCATTGGCATTGACAAATTCGCTATTAGTCAATTGCAAAAGGCGGCCTTATTAGGAACTGCTTCCATCCTGCGACGATATCTGTAATACCATCAAACATCCACATCTGCCTATCCCAGGTCCTGGGTAAGGACTCGATAGGTAGACAAAATGCCAAATCCAGTCTGAACATCTGGCTGACTGTGCGATGATATAATAATAATAATAATAATAATAATAATAATATCGCTGCTCAACACTGTCCGTATATATAGCCAAGATATTGTAATGGAGTTTGGCTTGGACAAATGTGCCACACTTACTATCAAACAAGGAAAAATAATGAAAACTGAAGGAATCAAGATGCCCCACGAAAATAACATTAAGAGTCTGGATGAGGAAGAGTACTACAAATACTTGGGTATCCTTCAAGCTGACAACATCAAGCACACTGAAGTCAAGAAAAAGATTAGAGGTGAATACATCAAGAGAGTGAAGAAGATCTTAAAGTCCAAACTCAATGGAGGAAATACCATAAAGGCAATCAACACCTGGGCAATCCCAGTCATTAGGTACACAGCTGGAATAGTGGACTGGACTCAAGCAGAACTAAAAGCAATGGATAGGCAGACCAGAAAAATAATGACAATGAATCATGCCCTTCATCCACGCAGTGACATTGATAGACTTTATCTACCAAGGCAAATAGGTGGGCGTGGAATGCTACAAGTACATCAGATGGTTGAAGAAGAGAAAATGGCTTTGGAAGAATATCTGAAGAACAATGATGAAGATGCACTGAAATTAGTATATCAGGAAGGCTTACTGACTACTGGAGAGACCAAACTGGCCTACAAGAAAGACCAAATGAAGAACAGAATAGAGGCATGGGAAGACAAAGCACTACATGGCCAATACATGAAAAAAATAGCTGGGAAAGCAGATAATAATAAAACCTGGCAATGGCTAAGAGCAGGAAAATTGAAGAAAGAGACCGAGGGACTAATTCTGGCTGCACAAGACCAAGCCTTAAGGACAAATGCATACAAAGTCAAAATTGAGAAGACAGCAACAGACAGTAAGTGCCGCCTATGCAAAGAAGCTGAAGAAACAGTGGACCACTTGGTAAGCTGTTGCAAGAAGATTGCACAAACTGATTACAAGCAGCGGCATGACAAAGTAGCAACAATGGTGCATTGGAAGATCTGCAAAAAATATCATTTGCCTGTAAGCAAAAACTGGTGGGATCATAAAATAGAGAAAGTCATAGAAAATGATAAAATTAAACTGCTCTGGGACTTCAGAATTCAAACAGACAAGCACCTGCAACATAACACCCCAGACTTAACAATTGTCGATAAGAAAGACAAAAAAGTCTGGATAGTGGACGTGGCAGTGCCTGGAGATAGCAGAATAGAAGAGAAAGAACTGGAGAAGATAACAAAATACAAAGACCTACAAATAGAAATAGAAAGACTGTGGCAAAAGCAAGCAAGGGTAGTACCAATAGTCATAGGCTCCTTGGGTGCAATCCCAAAACAACTGGAGCACCACTTGAACACCATTGGCATTGACAAATTCGCTATTAGTCAATTGCAAAAGGCGGCCTTATTAGGAACTGCTTCCATCCTGCGACGATATCTGTAATACCATCAAACATCCACATCTGCCTATCCCAGGTCCTGGGTAAGGACTCGATAGGTAGACAAAATGCCAAATCCAGTCTGAACATCTGGCTGACTGTGCGATTATCAATAATAATAATAATAATAATAATAATAATAATAATAATAATAATAATAATAAATCCCAAAACAACTGGAGCACCACTTGAACACCATTGGCATTGACAAATTTGCTATTAGTCAATTGCAAAAGGCGGCCTTATTAGGAACTGCTTCCATCCTGCGACGATACCTGTAATACCATCAAACATCCACTTCTGCCTATCCCAGGTCCTGGGTAAGGACTCGATAGGTAGACAAAATGCCAAATCCAGTCTGAACATCTGGCTGACTGTGCGATGATTGATAATAATAATAATAGGTACACAGCTGGAATAGTGGACTGGACTCAAGCAGAACTAAAAGCAATGGATAGGCAGACCAGAAAAATAATGACAATGAATCATGCCCTTCATCCACGCAGTGACATTGATAGACTTTATCTACCAAGGCAAATAGGTGGGCGTGGAATGCTACAAGTACATCAGATGGTTGAAGAAGAAAAAATGGCTTTGGAAGAATATCTGAAGAACAATGATGAAGATGCACTGAAATTAGTATATCAGGAAGGCTTACTAACTACTGGAGAGACCAAACTGGCCTACAAGAAAGACCAAATGAAGAACAGAATAGAGGCATGGGAAGACAAAGCACTACATGGCCAATACATGAAAAAAATAGCTGGGAAAGCAGATAATAATAAAACCTGGCAATGGCTAAGAGCAGGAAAATTGAAGAAAGAGACCGAGGGACTAATTCTGGCTGCACAAGACCAAGCCTTAAGGACAAATGCATACAAAGTCAAAATTGAGAAGACAGCAACAGACAGTAAGTGCCGCCTATGCAAAGAAGCTGAAGAAACAGTGGACCACTTGGTAAGCTGTTGCAAGAAGATTGCACAGACTGATTACAAGCAGCGGCATGACAAAGTAGCAACAATGGTGCATTGGAAGATCTGCAAAAAATATCATTTGCCTGTAAGCAAAAACTGGTGGGATCATAAAATAGAGAAAGTCATAGAAAATGATAAAATTAAACTGCTCTGGGACTTCAGAATTCAAACAGACAAGCACCTGCAACATAACACCCCAGACTTAACAATTGTCGATAAGAAAGACAAAAAAGTCTGGATAGTGGACGTGGCAGTGCCTGGAGATAGCAGAATAGAAGAGAAAGAACTGGAGAAGATAACAAAATACAAAGACCTACAAATAGAAATAGAAAGACTGTGGCAAAAGCAAGCAAGGGTAGTACCAATAGTCATAGGCTCCTTGGGTGCAATCCCAAAACAACTGGAGCACCACTTGAACACCATTGGCATTGACAAATTCGCTATTAGTCAATTGCAAAAGGCGGCCTTATTAGGAACTGCTTCCATCCTGCGACGATACCTGTAATACCATCAAACATCCACATCTGCCTATCCCAGGTCCTGGGTAAGGACTCGATAGGTAGACAAAATGCCAAATCCAGTCTGAACATCTGGCTGACTGTGTGATGATCGATAATAATAATAATAATAGCAATAAAGTTGGAAGGGACCTTGGAGGTCATCTAGTCCAACCCCCTGCTCAAGCAAGAAACCCTATACCATTTCGGACAAATGGCTGTCCAGTCTCTTCTTAAAAACTTCCAGTGTTGGAGCATTCATTGCTTCTGAAGGCAGGTTGTTCCACTGGTTGATTGTTCTAACTGTCAGGAAGTTTCTCCTTAGTTCTAGGTTGCTTCTCTCCTTGATTAGTTTCCATTTGTTGCTTCTTCTCCTGCCTTCAGGCACTTTGAAAAATAGCTTGACTCTCTCTTCTTTGTGGCAGCCCCTGAGATATTGGAACATGTCTCCCCTTGTCCTTCTCTTCATTAAACTAGACATACCCAATTCCAGCAGCCATTCCTTATATGCTTTAGCCTCCAGTCGCCTAATCATCTTTGTTGCTTTTCTCTGAACTCTTTCTAGAGTCTTAACTTTACATTACAGTGACCAAAACTGGATGCAGTATTCCAAGTGTGGCCTTACCAAGGCATTGTAAAGTGGTATTAGCACTTCACGTGATCTTGAGTCTATCCCTCTGTTAATGCAGCCTAGCACTGTGTTGGCCTTTTTGGCAGCTGTAGCACACTGCTGGCTCATATTTAAATGATTGTCCACTAGGACTCCAAGGTCCCTTTCCCAATTACTACTATTGAGCAAGGTACCCCCTATACTATACCTGTACATTTGGTTTTTCTTACCTAAATGTAGAACCTTACTTTTTTCACCATTGAATTTCATTTTGTTAAATAGTGCCCAGTGTTCAAGTCTGTCTAGATCCTTCTGTATCTTAAGTCTATCTTCTGGAGTGTGGAAAAATATATTTTCAAACTTTAGATTAAACTTCCTTTCAATTACAAATATCAGACCAATAAAAATCCATCTTAATTTCAATTGACTCATTAAACATAAGTCACTCCTTCGAGCTTGTCTTCATGGAATAAATTTTTTTTCTTCTCTGGCGTGTTTGTCAAATAGTTATAAACTTCTCTTTTTCTCAGTGATTTCTCATCCTTGTTATTGTCCATGAGTAAAGAGTCCCAAATGTGTTATTTTAAAAGTTGCAGATTTTCTTGGAGCTCTTCTTTCAATTGTGTTGGGAAGTTTATATGTAAACCATCATAAACATTTGTGTCAGGTTTATATTCCAAAATTGCAGTTGACTCCTCTCTTTTGTCAGCTACTTGTAAAATTGCCTCTGTGGTTTGGTTAATTCTCTACACATATTTGCATCTCTATAGTTTGAAAATGTTTTAAACATCCTTGGGGCATAGTTGATCTATGAACTGATGGATTTTATTTTAAGATTTTTCAAATACATCTCTAATAATTTGCTCCTCCATTTTCTTAACTCCCTCTTTAGTCAAAGAATAGCTTTTTTGTAAGTCACTTAAGAATTGTTGGCCAATCAGGAATCATAAAAATTGGTAAGTTTTAGCCACCCATAGTAAAGCAGACCAAGCTACAAATTACTAAAAATAATAAATTAGAACCACAACTTTCTTCCCTTATATTTCTCCATCACCTTAAAAAAAAGATACTCCACATTTCCTTATTTTTAACTTGCCTTCTGCATCTTTCATCCTGGTTATTTAATAATGAAGAAATCCTTAAAATTGTGCAGATCTTCAAAAAGAAATAACAGACTGTGACTAAAGAGAGCCTTCTTTAGCTTAATAAAGATTAATAGTTCTTAACAATGATTAAGAAATGAAAGACACAACTTACTATCTGTTTGAAAAATAAATTCCAAAACAGCTTTTTTCGCTTATTTTAATTTGTATTCCTAGTCTGTCTTTTACGGTTATGGTTTTGGTGGATTGGGCTATATTTTCTTTTTGTATGAAAACAGATGCAAAGTATGAATTAAGCAGCTCTGCTTTCCCTCTATTGCCTGATACTTCCTTGCAATCTTCTCCCATTAGTGGACAGATTTTTTCCTTGACTTTTTTTTGTCTTTTATCTGTTGAAAGAAACTTTTTAAAATTATTTTTGATATTTATTGCATGTCTTACCTCATTCTGAGCCTTAACTTTTCTGACTTCATCTTTGCAAGTTCAGGCTATTTGTTGGTATTCTGCCTGTCATGGTTCCGACTAATGGAACACTTCAAAGAACTTCCAGGCATTGTTTATCCTAAAAAGTCTTTAATCATGTAACACAGTATCGGCAGGGCATGGAGGGATGCCAAAATCTGAATTCCCCTCCCCTGAGCACATATTTTGCCAGCATATTTCCCTCCCTTAATTTGCTGTCATAAATCATGTTCTCCTATCAGTTTGAAGGGCAAAGGTTCCCATCCATTTCTGTAGCCCTCTAATTAATCCCCACAAACATTCTTTCTCCTCCCCTCCCAGTATCATCTAATTTAACCCTAAAAATACCACACAGCTTATACAGAGAGTGGCTGACTTTTCATATTTTGTCAAAGCAAGAACAACTGATTTTAGCAGCATTGACATCTGGGCCCCCTTACAAAAAGGATAGGTCCTGTATGTAAACAAAAGCATATGTCAGGGATTATCTCTCGGTTTGTTGGGGTTTTTCTCATGAAAATTTTTGATGAGTCGGTCAGCCTTCACATCACTAGATTTTACCCAAGTAACTTCAGACAGCCAGTACCCCTTCCATTGTACTAGGTACTGCAATTTCCCTTTAAAAGTTCTAGAGTCAAGAATACGTTTTATTTCATAGTGAGTCAGACCCGCTACTACAAGGGGCCCAGGTGCCTTCTTAGGAGGAGGTCTTAAAGTGGAGCCCCGACAAGATTTTAACAAGGGTGAATCCTCCCTAAAAGCCTAGGGAGTTTTAATCCTACTGTGACAGGGTTGATGATCCTTATGATGGGAAAAGGCCCCAGGAATTTTGGTCCTAATTTCTGGCTGGGCAATTTGAGGCATAAATATTTAGTTGACAGATAAATCTTTTCTACAACTTGGAATGTTCTTTGGGGATCCCTCTTTTTATCAGCCTGCTTTTTTATAGGTCTCTGAAGTCTTTTTTAATGCAGTTTTTGTGTTTTTCCAAACTTCTTCCTACCCCCTCACCCACTGATCAAGTGTCTGGAAGGAGGAGGGCACCTGAGGGTATTCAGGTATTGGGCTGAACTCCTTTCCTGTGGCTACTCTGAAAGGTATGTAGCTGGTGCTGCAGTGAACAGAATTATTGTAAGCCACCTCGGCGAAAGGGAGGAGGTCAGTCCAGTTTGTCTGTTGGTAGGAAACATAGCATCTGAGATATTGCTCCACCATTTTATTAGCAGATTCTGCAGCCCCATTGGTAGCTGGATGAAAAGCAGATGATAAGCCTTGAGATTATCCAATTAATTTAAGAAAACTCCTCCAAAATTTTGCTGGGAACTGCACCCCTCTGTCTGAAATTATCCACTTAGGGGTGCCATGCAGCCAGTAGATAAGTTTCAGAAATAATTTAATCAGTTGTTAGGTAGATGGGAGTCCTTTGCAGGTGATGAAATGAGCCTGCTTCGAGAACAGTCTATTACAGTCCAGATGACAGTATTTCCACTACTTTCAGGTAGGTCTAATATAAAGTCCATAGCTATTTCTTCCCATGGTTGAAAGGGGTCTGCCACTGGTTGCAGTAACTCAGGGGGTTTCCCTGGAATTCTTTTCATTGTGGCACATACAGTACAACTTCTGACATAGTTTTTCCACATCTCGTTTTAGCCCCAGCCATCAGAATTGCCAGCGGATGAGGTATAGCATTTTTAAATATCCAAAGTGCCCAGCCTGTTTTATGTTATGGCTGTGTTTGGGAGCAGTAAGATGGAGGGCTTTAGGCAAATACACTTCCCCCCTTGTAAGCCAAAGCATCCCTGCATGTTAGGGAGGTTTCATTATCTTTGAACCATTGACTGGTGAGGAGCTCTCATTTTATTTTCTTTACCCCAGGGTCATCAGGAATAGAGAACCTGCGAGGTGTAAGTTGAGTGCCAGTTTGTGGATTGGAGATAATTGCCTCATTAACCTCTTCATGTTCACTTTTGTACTCGGGTAATCAGGATAGCGCATCAGCTAGGAGGTTTTTTCCTCCCAATATGTACTTTAGAGTGAAGTTGAAGTGGTTAAAGTATTGTGCCCACCACACTTGTTTTGGGGACAGTTTGCGGGGAGTTTTCAGTGCTTCTAGATCAGTGGTTCTCAACCTTTCTAATGCCGCGACCCCTTAATACAGTTCCTCATGTTGTGGTGACCCACAACCATAAAATTATTTTCGTTGCTATTTCATAACTGTAATTTTGCTACTGTTATGAATCATAATGTAAATATCTGATATGCAGGGTGTATTTTCATTGTTACGAATTGAACATAATGAAAGCATAGTGATTAATCACAAAAACAATATAGCAATGCTTGATGGAGAAGCTTATTCTTCCTTGCTCAAAAATGTTAGGAGGGAGGGAAGGGGAAGGAAGGAAGGAAGATTGAAGGGGAAAGGAAGGAGATGGAGAAGGAAGGAGATTGAAGGGGTAAGGAAAGAAGGAAGGAAGAAAAGAGAGATTGAAGGGGAAGGAATGGAGATGGAAGGAAGGAAGGAAGACTGAAGGGGAAAGGAAGGAGATGGAGAAGGAAGGAGAGTGAATATCTCGGCGGCATGACGTATTCCTTGGGGGCTCCCTAAGAATCGCCGCTTTCCAGCTGTTTGGGGAGGTCTGCCTAGTCCTAGACAGACTAGAGCTGTTCTGTAGGGTCAGTGAAGAAGGGAAGGATAGTTTGGCAACACAGGAGAGTTCGCAATCTCCTGAAGAGCTGAACGGAAGCTTCCCAGACCAGCAGCTGTCAGACAGCCATTGCAAGCTGTCACAAGCCGGGCGTTTGCTTCCAAGAATCAGAAAGAAAATTGGAGAATCGCCTGGGTGAGCTGATCAAGAGATTGTTAAAAGGAGGAAAACTTTCTCTCTTAAATGCTGGAAATGCTGAGGGGTAGAACTAGAAGAATTTGAAGCCGTGGAGAAAAGGGGGGGAACAGACCCTTAAGCTGCTCCTGTTCCTCCTCTGGAATTTCAGTGGTGAAAAAGCGGAAGGCAATAAATCAATAAATCAATGCAAAGACTGTGGAATTTAAAAAGCCTACTGAAAACAATTGGACTAATAGAACTATTTGAGAGTAAACAACTGTAAAAGTAAACTGTTTGCTTTTTTCCTTTAAGTGGGTTGCTTCTTTTTCTTCAGCTTCCTTCTTCTAAAGTAGAAGACTAAGTGACCCTGAACAACATCTGCTGGGCTCACTGATAAGAAGTGAGACATTAATTGCATTTAACACAGAAACTGTTTCTTGTTTCGGAGACTGGTGGATTGCTTTATGGAGGTTTTATTTTCGATTTCCTTCTTTTTTTTCGGATTAAGGCATGAAGAGCCTGAAATAAAGAAGTGTAAATTGTACTTTTTCCTGCCCTTGGACGTTTGAAGTGGGATTTTTCTCCTATTTTTGTTTCTTTCCTCCTCTTCTTGGAACATTTTGGGATTATAATAGCACACTGATATTTGGATTATAAATCATTGGATAAGATGAAGAAGATCACAACACATCTAACAACAGCCCCCTCAACACTACAGAGTCTGGTGGTGCAGAAAACACTGAACTCTACAATACAACTAGATAAATTTAATATGGAACTGAAAAATATGATACAGGCATTACATACAGACTTCAAGGAAGGGTTAGGTGAATTAGAAGAGGAATTAAAAGAGGTCAAAGAATTGATGGGGAAAAGTGAACAAAGACTGCAACAAGTGGAAGGGAAAATTGAATTAATGGATAAGAGAGTAGAGGAGATGGACAATTGACTGACATTAACAGATAGGAACCAGGAAAAAATGATTATCTCTCTAGAGATGGATAAAACTGATTATTACTTAAGATTCCAAAATGTTGAAGAAGAAAAGGGAGAGAATTTAGTGGACGTGGTGGCTGAAATATTAGCAGACGCACTAGAGGAAAGCAAGGAAAAGATAATTAATGATATAGATGAGACATTTAGAATACATACTAGATATGCAACGAGAAATAAGCTTCCTAGAGAGGTCCATATAAGGTTTACTAAAAAAGCATTAAGGTCAGATATATTACAGAAACTGAGAAATGTCACAATAAAATATAAAGGAAGAGAGATAGTGATATTAAAGCAGATTCCAAGAAGAGTGAGAGACTTGAGAAAGGAGTATCAATTTTTGACAAATGTCTTAATTGAAAAAGGGATAAATTTTAGATGGTTAATACCAGAAAGAGTAATAGTAAACTGGCAAGAATAGAGACACAGACTAGACACATTAGAGAAAGCAGAGCTTTTTTTTTTATTATTGAAAAATTTTTAAAAACTTTTACAGAGACAGAAAAAAAACAATAACAACAACAAAAAAAAAACACAAAACAATACAACCCTCCCCCAACCCCTCCCAAACCACCCCTCCCTCCCCCCCGGAGTTTCCCAGAGCAGAATATAGGCTTAATTAAAAAAAAATTAACAAAATTATAAGATAATTAAAAATAAAATATATATGAAAAAAGAGTTATAATCCTTAAAAAGAGAAAGTATTTAAAAAAGAAAAACAAAGAAAAAAAGAAAGAAAAAGTAGAGTTTTTATACAAGTTATAAAAAAGCTAAATGATATTTTTTCAAATCCAGTTTAAATTGTATGAAATTTATCCATTTTTCCCATACAGCAAAAAATTTCTCTTGCGTTTGCTGTTTTAAGAAAGCCGAAATCTTTGCCATTTCTGCCAAGTAAGATACTTTAAAAAACACTTGCAAAGTAGGCAAAGATTCCTTCTTCCAGTATTGACCTACTAACAGCCTTGCGGCTGTAATCAGATTCAGCATCAATATAACCTCCTTAGCATCACAATCAGTAACAATACCAAGCAAAAACAATTGTGGAGTAAATTTTACCCTCTTTCTAAAAATTCTCTGAATGTTCCACCATATTTTAATCCAAAAAGCTTTTATATTTTTACACGACCACCAAATATGATAATAAGTGGCATCCAGGCAGCCACATCTCCAACATTTAGGCTGTAAGTCAGGATACATAAAAGACATCTTTTGTGGATCAAGGTGCCATCTGTAAAACATTTTATAAAAATTCTCCCTTAAGTTCTGGGCTTGTGAAAACTTAACATTCCTCACCCATATAATTTCCCAGGTATCCAGTGGGATTGGTTCACCAAAATTCTGCGCCCATTTAATCATAGTCTTTAATTAATTCTGATTCTGAATCCAGTTCCACTAGCACCCCATAAATTCTCTTAATGTGAGTTTGTCTTTGATCCTTTACTTGCTTAAAAAGATTTTCATCTTCTCTAAGCAGACCTAAATTACGGTCCATCTTCCATCTATCTACTAATTGTCTATATTGAAACCAAGAACAGGTAATATTTTCATGTGCTAGGTTTTCCAAAGATTTTAACTGCCAATTTTGACCATCCCATCTAAGTAATTGTGTATAAGACACCGTATCCATTTTAACACCTCTCTTTATCCCCTCTATCGCATGCCAAGGCATAGCCCATAATGGTATTTTAAAATCACTTTTATAATATTTCCTCCAAACCCTAAGTAAAGAGATCCTTATAATATGAGATTTAAAGGCCCAATCCACTTTTTTATTAAATATTAAATAGGCATGCCAACCAAAAAGTAAATCCCATCCCTCCAAGTGGAGTATCTCTGAATTTGTTAAATTTACCCAATCACTAATTAATGCTAAGACCACAGCGTCATAATATAATTTCAAATTCGGTACCTTGAGTCCACCTCTCTCACGGAAGTCCTGCATAATTTTAAACTTTACCCTTGGTTTTTTCCCTGCCCAAATAAATTTATTAATGCCTTTCTGCCATTTGTTTAAATTAACCTCATTCTTTAAAATAGGTAACATTTGAAATAAAAAGAGAAATTTTGGCAGGACATTCATTTTAATCACTGCAATTCTTCCCATGAGAGATAGCTGTAAGTTCTCCCAATTTTTCAAGTCTTTTTGTACCCTGACCCGCAATCTTTCATAGTTATTCTTAAACAATTTTACATTAGAAACAGATAAAATAACCCCCAGATATTTTATCTTATCAACAATTTCAAAACCAGTCAAATTGGCCAAAATCTGTTTATCACAAGTAGTCATATTTTTAGATAATATTTTAGTCTTATTATTATTAATTTTGAAACCTGAAACTAATCCATATTGATATATCAGCTGTAATAACTTCACTACAGAATAAGTAGGTTGAGACAAAGTAACAACCAAGTCATCTGCAAAAGCTCTTAACTTATATTCTTTTTTGTTAACTTCTATTCCTCTTATTTCCTGCGACTCTCGGATTTTAATCAACAAAATTTCCAATGTTAAAACAAACAGCAACGGTGACAAAGGACATCCCTGTCTAGTACCTTTTTTTATTATAAAAACCTCTGACAAACCCCCATTAACAATAAGTTGTGCCGTTTGTTTTTGATATATAGCAGTAAGAGCTTGTAATATTTTTTCTCCAAAATTCATCTCCTCAATTGCTCTTAACATAAAATGCCAGTTCAGTTGATTAAAAGCTTTTTCAGCATCTAAAAATATCAGCCCTGCAGGGACTTGGTTGTTCTTATCTAAATATTCTAATATATTAATAATTTGTCTAACATTATTTTTCATGTACCTGCCAGTTATAAAACCCGATTGGTCCTTATGTATAAGCTGATGCACAACCGTCATAAGCCTATTAGCTAAAATTTTTGCAAAGATCTTATAGTCTACATTTAAAAGAGATATAGGTCTATAATTCTTTGGTAAAGTAAGATCTTGGTCCTCTTTTGGAATCAAGGATATGAAAGCACTGCGCCATGACGGAGGGATCTCTGAACCCTGCAATATGTTATTAAAAAGCTCACCTAAAGGTTGAATCATCTCTTCTACTAAAGTTTTATAATAAATAGGTGTCAAACCATCTGTACCTGGCGCTTTGCCTAATTTTAATTGCTTAATAACTGTCACAATTTCCTCATTAGTAATTGGACAATTAATTTCTTGCTTCTGATCTTCTGTCAATTTAGGAAAGTTAGCCTCCCTTAAATATTTATTTATATCTAAAATTTGTACATTAGTAGTCTTATATAATTTTTGATAATAATCTAAAAAAGATTTCTTAATCAATTCCTTCTGATACACTAATTTACCATTATAATTTATTTTATCTATTGTTCTCTGTCTCTGTTTCTTTCTTAATTGATAGGCCAACCATCTCCCTGGTTTATTGGCATTACAAAATGTATTTTGTTTCATAAACAAAAGATTAGTTCCAGATTGATCAGCCATCAACATGTTAAATTGTGTTCTTAAGAACTTTATAGATTCCTTAACCTTTTCATCTGAAGGATTTAAAATCAAAAACTTTTCTTTTAATTTAATCTCATCTTCCAGTTCCTTATGCTTCTGAGTCTGCTTTTGTCTATGAACATTGTTCATCTTTATCAAAATCCCATGCATAAAAGCTTTACCTGCATCCCATACCATTGATGTTGATGTCCCCTTATACATATTCAAAGCAAAATAATCCTTTAAACACTCCTTTAACTTTTGAACATTCTTTTCTTGTCTAAATAAATTCTCATTCACCCTCTAGGATCTCCTCTCCTCTTTTTCATAAATCAGCTCCATCCAAACTGGACTATGATCGGTCAATGACCTAGGAAAATTTTTTACGTTCTTTACCCTATTATATAAGTCAGTTGTAATAAAAAAAATCAATTCTTGAAAGAGATTGATGTCTATCTGAAACAAAGGTAAAGTCTCTCTCCTCTTGGTTACGTTCACGCCAATAGTCTCTCAATTCCCAATCCTCTTTCAAATCAAAAAAGGCTCTGGGTAATTTAGCCTGTTTAAAAAGGATAGAGGAACCTTTTTTGTCCCTTTGTGTATCTAAAACACCATTCCAATCCCCCATTAATATCACAGATCTATAGTCCAGCGAAATTATTTTCTGATGTAACAGTTTATAAAATTGTTCTTGTTGCTGATTTGGTGCATACAGTCCCACTACAAGTATTTTCTTACCATATAATCCAAGTTCAATCATTACATATCTTCCTTGAGGATCTGATTCTACCAGACAAACTGGTAGATTTTGCTTGACATAAATAACCACTCCCCCTTTTTTCCCAGGGGCAGGAGATACAAAATGAGATCCCAAACGAGCATTAGCTAAATATTTTTGATCTTTAAGTAAAATATGAGTTTCCTGCAAGCAGATAATATCATTGTTATGTTGCTTTAAATAATAAAAGATTTTCTTTCTTTTCTGAGGGGAGTTAAGGCCGTTAACATTCCAGGTCAGGAACTTTGCCATCTCCCTTAACAAGGAGCCTGGAGAAGACTGCCTGAAGATCTGCCATTGATGAATGTGTTGCAGAACTCTTGGGTCTTGCTCCTCCCACCGGCAATGAAGCACTTTCAGAAGAAGATTCTTTGGGTTCTTTCTTCTGTTGTTCCTTTTCCTTGCGTCTGTGTGCTGTACGGGTCATCCTCTGCTCTTTAACCTCTATTTGACGTTGCCATTCCACTTGTGATTTCCCAGCAGAGATCAGACCTAATCCTTCAGATTGCTGTTCCACCTCTTTGCCGCCCAAAGATTTCTGGATCATAGATAAAGATGAGCCTGCTCCCAGGACCGTATTATAAAACTCTTTGGCTTTAGCAACCGTGTTAAGCCTATAACGCATCCCCGCATGGCTCAAAACAATACCCATCGGACTCTCCCATCTGAATGACATTGATCTTGCTTTAAGTTCATTAGCTAAAAAAGCAAAGTCTTTCCTGTTTCTTAAGATTCTTGATGGAATTTCCTTTAAAATAATGACATCTTGGGCAGCAATCTGAAATCTCTTATTGTAATAAGCTTGTATAATTTCATTACGCAGAGGCCTCTTTGTAAAATAAATCACCACATCTCTTGGCAAGTTCTTTTGTTTCACAATCCAAGAATTAACTCTGTAAACTTTTTCCACTTCTCTGCGTAATTCATCTTTATCCATATTCAAAACAGGAGCTAGATCATTAAGCACCATCTCTGTCAAATCTTGATTCATATCTTCTTTCAAACCCCTGATTCTCAAAGCATGCTCCATTTCCCTGTACTGGGACATAAGAATATCCTCTTGTGAAATTTCCACCTTTCTTTCCATATTCTGGAACTTATCTTCAATAAAATCAACTTTATCTACGACCTCCTCCACTCTAGAATCCAATTTCGCGACCACAAAAGCCAGGCCTGATAAAGCTGTTACTATATCTTGCCTCAAGATAGTATTATTGTCCTCTAGCAGCTGCTTCATTTCCTCTTTACTTTCAGATTTATTCTGTTTAAGGAGGTCTTTCATTTCCTCTTTGCTTTCAGATTTACTCTGTTCAAGAAGTTGCTTCATTTCATCTCTAATTTGGGATACAGCATTTCCCATTATATCTTTAATCTCTTGTGCAGATAAACCTGGCAAAGGAGGAGAAGGTGGAGGCAGTACTGATGGTGTAGCTTTAAGTTGTTGTTGTACAGTTAGAGTTGTAGGAGAGGAAACCACCTTAGAAAGTATAGAGGCCGGTTGCCTCTTTGAAGCCATTTTTCAAAGTATTATTCTCTCTCTCTTTCCTCTTAAAAGGAAAAAAGAAAAAGAAAAACAAAGTACAAAAATTATTAAAGTTTTAAAAAAAGTCAAGAAAAGTGCCCAAAACACGATCAAAAAATAAAGGAAAGAGTTAAAAGCAATAAATGTATTCATTTAAGTCCATATTTTCTTTCCGGGAAAAAAAAAGTAAAGAACAAAAGAACAAAGTACTTTTGCAACGCCATCTTACTTTCACTCTCCGTGCCGACAAAAAAGAAACAAGGGAAAAGAATCAAAGTCAACTAGAAAAAAATTAAAATAAAATACTAAACTAAAAAAGAAATCCTTTAAACTGCTCTGTCCGCTTTAAATATTACTCACCAGAACACCTTAAATGCGGAGATGGTAGCGGCGTTTCCTTTTGTCTCCGAAGAGACAAAAACAGCTAGGAGGCGGAGAAAGCAGGAACTCCGAGGGAACGCTCCTTCTGCCCCCTCAAAAGAAAAATCCAGAGGGGGCTAAGAGGTTCTACCTCTATTCTTGCAATCTCTACCCCTTCCCTTCGCCCGGGAAGGGGATTCCGAACTGCGGGCCAGCTGATGTTCACTGCGCTCCGCAGATCTGACGCCGTCCCAGGAGGACGGCTACAAAGTAGCCGCCATCAACGCCGCTCCCCAGCGGAAGCTCAAAGCAGAGCTTTTTTATGATCACTACTTTGGACAGCAAGAAGAAGAAAGTCTGAGAAGGGAAAGAGACATCAAGGAGATCAGATAGAGAAACAACAGAGTGAGTATAGTAAAGAACAGGAGGAAAGGGCATTGGTAGAAGGAGTAAGGACAAAAGAGGCAAAAGAGCAAAGAGAGATGAGAATGACGAGATCAGCTAAAACCTTAAATAAATAATCATGGAAGAAGAGATAAAAATAATCTCGATAAATATAAATGGATTAAATTCGACCATAAAAAGGAAAAGAACATTAAATAAACTAGGAAAACTAAAAATGGACATAATTTGTTTACAAGAAGTTCATATTAGGAAACAACATAAAAATCTATTAGAATATCCAAAATTGGGAGAATTATACACCTCACTTGCGGACCAGAGTAAAAGAGGTGTGGCATTATATATTCAGAAAACAATACAAACTAAATTGATATATTCAGATGAAGAAGGACGAATCTTATTGGTAGAATTAATTATGAACTGTAAAAAAATCATTATTGGTAGCGATTTATGCTCCAAATGAAAATCAAGAGAATTTTTATCTAAAATTACATAAGAAAATAATAGAACTGGAATATGAAAGCATATGTATGATTGGAGATTTTAATGCTATTGTAAAGCCTGAGTTGGATTATAATACAACAACAAAAAATAAGACTCTAAGAAGAACACTTCCTAAATCCTTCTATAATATGGTGGATGAATTAAATATACTTGATGCTTGGAGAGAGAAATATCCGGAAAAGAAACAATATACGTTCTATTCTAACAGACACCTGTCCTGGTCGAGAATTGATATGACATGGATGTCAACAGATTTATTTACAAATATACAAAATATAGCCATAGAAACAAGCACATGGGCGGATCACAACCCAGTTACAATCATATGGAAAGGACAAAAAAGAGAACAAGATGGACATTAAACCAAACTATATTGAATGAAAAGGATTTTCAGCAATATATGAAAAAAGAAATACTCTTCTTTTTTAAGGAAAACAAAAAAGAAGATACTTCACTTCAAAATGTTTGGGATACGGCGAAAGCATACATGAGAGGACTTGCTATTACTTATTTGGGGAAAAAGAACAAACAGAAAAGACAAAATAAGGGAAAACTGGAGGAAGAATATAAGATACTTGAGAAAGAATTACAGAAAGATACACAAAACAAAAAGATTAAAAATTTAATGGAACTGAACAAACATAAAATGAACTTACTAGAAAATGAAGAAGTGGCAATGAAAATAAAGGCAGCTAAGCAAACCTTTCTTGAGCATGAAAACAAAACAGGGAGATGGTTGACATATAAAATTAAAAAGGAGAAAGAGAAGAGATGGATTAAACAATTTGTCAGAATCCAATTATATTTCATCTTTAAATTATCAAATATAGAAACTCCCAATTCTGCCTTCTCTGGATTCTGCCATAAGAGGGAGAGAAGGGGGAGAACAAAGGGGCTTTATGGCCCTCACTTCCTTCAGTACACTTCAAAGAGCTGAATGCTGAATGTGTGTTTATTGTAACCTCGAAGTGTTAGCATACCAAAGGAGAGTAATTGCCTTTCATGTAGTTATCTGAAGTCTCCATCCAGACGGAAGAAAGAAGAAAGGGAGTGGAATTGTGATACTTGAAACTATCACTGGAAGGGGGGTTGATTGGGTGGGACTACTGGGGAACCCCTTAAAACCTTGAATGGGAGAGCTTGAACCCCAAGTCCTGTCTAGCATGCCTGCAACCATTTTCTCTTAATAAAGGATTCCTGTTGGAAGAATTATTCCAAGAGTTCTGTCTTCTTAAGATGCAAAGTGGGGTGGGTCCTTACATTAGACAGGACTTGCAAAATTAATCCACCTGGAAGGGAGACCCTTGCCGGGGGATTTTGCAAAAATTTACCATGTCAGACAATGGAGCAAGAGAGGGGGAAAACTCCCTGGAAAGAGAGCCGCTGACCCAGCTGGAACCTTGCCATATGTTGGGATCCGAGAGGCCAGTTTCCTCAGGAGAAGAAGTGGTGGAGACACAGGACCACAAGCCTCGCTGGTCGATGGGCGTTGGAAAGAAAAGTGAGTGGGGAAAGGAATCAAGAAAGGTGACCCTGAGACAGGGGACCAAGCAACCAGAATGGAAGCAGGAGATGGAGAAATCCCTGCACGCAAGTGAAGAGGGAGGAAGCTGGGCACCGTACTCAGACTGGATCCTAGAGAAAGCTATTGGCCTGATGAAGAGAACTCTCAGCTTCCTAGGAGAGGAGAATACTGAGCCCTACGGCCACCCCAGTTCCTGGAGCTGCAAAGGGAGAGACACCGAGGGGGACATGGAACCTGCAACCCCAGGGACATCTACTGATCCAGGAGCCCCCACCCCCTACCGGACCACAGATGGCAATCTGGACGGAAGACACTACCACCCACAACAGAGACACCGATCCATTCCAAGACGTCCACCGTTGGAAGTGAAATTCAAAGGGGAGCCAACACGCTTGGGGTTTTTCCTAACCCAAGTCCTCAGCTACATGGAGGAATATGGGCAGGATATTCCCAGCGACAAAGCCCGCATCCGGATCGTGCAATCTGCCCTGGATGGACCAGCTGCAGATTGGGTAGTGAACTTGCATGACTCCAATGCCCCAGAACTCAGTAACTTCAACCGTTTCATGTCCTCTTTGAGAAGACGATTTGAAGACCCCCTGGCTGATCGCAAAGCCCGTGAAAGAATAACAACGATGAGGCAGGGCAAACGCCCAGTGGCTGAGTATACACAAGAATTCCGGGCCATTGCCAGCAAACTGAATTGGCCAGAAGACATCCTCCTTGGCCGTTTCAAAGACGGACTAAACTATGATCTATATGATGCTTGCCTGCCCCGAGGGGACCCACATCCACTTGAGGAATGGTACGTCTTGGCAGAGGAAGCAGAGATCGACATATTGAAGAGGCACCAACCGGTGAAATCATCGGATACAGCCAAGAAGCAAATGGGGTGTTTCAAGTGCGGAAGAGAAGGGCATCGAGCTGTAGAATGCCGCTCAAAGGGCCCCCAGCACAACCCAGACAGATCCCCAATCAACAAAACCGGAAAGTATTCAGCTAAGCCAAAAGAAACAGCCATGAGAATGATGGAAATTGCAGAAACCCCCACCTCTGCACACCAAGGGGAAAGAACTCCAGCCTACACCACAGGGCCGGGATGCCTCAGATGACAGCTCGGAGGGCGAACCCCTGGTAAGTGGACGCATCACACCCATCTTCAAAACAGTGACTATATTAATCCCCCCCATGCCCGAAGCTGTGAAGGTGAAAGCCTTAATAGACTCTGGCTGCACCCGCTGCCTCATTAGCCCAACACTAGTGGGGAATCTGGGCATCCCATCCAGGAGACTGGAACAACCAATCTCATTTGGCCAGCTAGATGGATCCATAGCAGGGGGGGTGCCAGCTACCCTAGCCACTCTGCCAATACACCTCTCCCTGGGCAACCATGAAGAGGACTTAACGTTTGTGGTGACCCCAGGTATGGAATGCCCAATGATTCTAGGGATGGAATGGTTGAAAAAATGGAACCCCTGGGTAAATTGGAGGACGACAGAAATCAAATTCCCGAAGGGGGACCCTATGGACTTAAAACCCCAAGGGAGGCTACCAGAATCAAGAATAGAAAAAGCATCCATAGGAGAGGAAAAAAGATTAACAGAAATACCAGAGGAATATAGGGACCTTGCTGAATCAGTGAGGAGAGGGCGAATGAGCTTCCCCCCCCCCCCCACAGACTGTACCATTGAATTCAAGCCTGGGGCAAAACTCCCGAAGCCCAGATTATACTCCATGAGCCCAAAGGAGAAGGAGGAAATGGAAAGATTTATAAAAAAAAACCTGGAGAGAGGTTTCATTGAACCAGCTAAGCCTAAAGTGGCTGCCCCAGTCCTTTTTAGAGAGAAGAAGGATGGCTCTTTACGTTTATGCGTGGATTATAGGGCCCTGAACACAATCAGTGAAAGCAACCTATACCCGCTGCCCCTCATGAAAGACATGCTGTCACACCTATCGAAAGGGAAAATTTTTTCTAAACTAGACTTAAGGGAAGCTTACTATCGCGTGAGAATCAAGGAAGGGGACGAATGGAAGACTGCATTTAACTGCCCCATGGGGTGCTATCAATTCAAAGTCTTGCCATTTGGATTACAAGGGGGCCCTGCAGTCTTTATGCAATTAATCAATGACGTTCTAAGGGAGCACCTGTTTAAGGGGGTCCTTGTTTACTTGGACGACATTCTTATCTTTACCGAAACAAAAGAAGAACACGTCAAACTTGTCAGAGCGGTTTTAAAGAAGCTGCGAGCCGCTCACCTATATGCCAAACTCTCAAAATGCGAATTCCACCAGGAAAGGATAGACTACCTAGGCTATCGCATATCCCCACAGGGCATTGAAATGGACCCAGAGAAGGTCAGAGCAGTATTAGAATGGGCACCACCCCACACAAGAAAGCAACTACAAAGTTTCCTGGGCTTTGCAAATTTTTACCGCCAATTCATCCCCTCATTTGCACAGATAGCCTTGCCCCTCACTAACTTACTAAAACGAAGGGAACATCCTCAGTAAAACCTAGCCAGCCACTAACATGGACAATGGAGTGCCAAGCAGCGTTTGAGAGACTAAAGAGACTTTTTTCTGCCGAACCAGTACTAAGGCACCCAGACATGGACAACCCTTCATAATACAGGCAGATGCAAGTGATGTGGCAGTGGGGGCTGTGCTATTACAAGAAAATGATGATGCAGTATTGCAACCCTGTGCATATACATCCAAGAAACTCACGGAAACAGAACAGCGCTGGCCCGTATGGGAGAAGGAGGCTTATGGGATACGTTGGGCATTACTCACATGGCGACAGTTCCTGGAAGGCAACAAAATCCCCTTCCAGGTGTGGACTGATCACAAAAATTTGGAAGCCCTGAAAACTTCCAGGAAACTCAATCCCAAACAAGCCCGCTGGTCCCAGCATTTTCACCAATTCCAATTTAAGCTCAAACATTTACCAGGAAGAAAGAACTTCCTGGCAGATGCTCTATCTCGCATGCCCCAATATAACAGCGCACGAACCACAGACTCTAGACCAATAATGGCAGAGTCACAACTGGCAGCACCAGTAACCACAAGAACCCAAGCCAAATTAAAACCACAACTGGACAGCCAAACTGGAATTGAATTCAGAAAAAGTTTGGAAACAGATGATTGGTTCCAGAAAAACAAAAATGTGTGCACAATGAAAGACGGGTTGCCTTGGATAGGGGAAAAGTTATATATACCAACAACTCAAAGAGTAACTTTCATGCACCTTTGCCATGACACAAAATCAGCAGGGCATTTTGGATTTGTAAAAACTTTACATTTAATTAAACGGCAATTTTGGTGGCCATCCATGAAAAAGGACATTGAAAGTTATATAGCCAGTTGTCCAAAATGTGCCACGGCAAAGAGGTTGCAAGGGAAAGTGCCAGGACTATTGCAAACAGTGGCAAGTCCCTCAGCCCCCTGGAGAGAAATAGCCATGGATTTTATAGTGGAATTGCCAGAAAGCAATGGGAATACTGTGGTCTGGACGGTCACGGACTTGTTTTCCAAACAGGTGCACTTTATCCCTTGCCAAAAGATTCCCACTGCAAAAGCCTTAGCAAAACTTTTCATCCAACACATTTACAGATTGCATGGGGCACCCCAACGCATCATCTCTGACAGGGGGGTGCAATTTACGTCTGCATTTTGGAAGGAATTTTTATCCCTCTTAGGAACCACTCAGGGACTGACATCTAGCCACCACCCTCAAGGAAATGGGGGGGCTGAAAAAATGAACTCAGTACTTAAGCAATATTTAAGATGTTTTCTTAGTTTCCAGCAGACCGAGTGGGCGGACTTACTCCCCTTTGCAGAAGTTGCCTACAATAATGCAGTCCACTCCAGCACAGGTTACACTCCTTTTCAAATAGCCACCGGTCAAAGCTTCAACCCCATGCCAGAATTAACCCCAAACGAACCAACGATCCCCTCGCTGAAAGAATGGATGGAAAAATTACAAAACACCTGGCCAATAGTCAGAAAAGCACTAGATGAAGCTAGGCAGGCTTACAAAACACAAGCCGATAAAAAAAGGGTTGAGCCTACACCATTCATTATAGGAGAGATGGTGTACTTATCTACAAAATACCTAAAGTCCCTACAGCCCTGTAAAAAACTTGGACCAAAATACATAGGACCTTTTCCAATTAAAAGAATCATAAATCCAGTAACAGTAGAATTAGAATTACCCAAAAATCTCAGGCAAATACACCCAATTTTTCATTGCAGCTTGCTGAAAAGAGAGCATCAGTCACCTCTACGGCCAAAAATCCCCCCCCCACCACCTCCAATCATGGTGGAGGGTGAACAACACTTCGAAATAAAGGAAGTCCTTGACTCTAGGAGATATCATGGAGCAACTCAGTACCTAGTTGCCTGGAAACACCTCCCTCCCTCACAAAATGAGTGGGTCCATAAACGTCATGTCAGAGCCCCGAAGCTATTGAAGAAGTTTCACACAGAGTATCCTAACAAGCCTGACTAAATTTTATACTTGTGTTTCTTTCAGGTGGATCTCTCTTATTGTTAAGAGGGGCCGGATGTCAGAATCCAATTATATTTCATCTTTAATTATCAAATATAGAAACTCCCAATTCTGCCTTCTCTGGATTCTGCCATAAGAGGGAGAGAAGGGGGAGAACAAGGGGCTTTATGGCCCTCACTTCCTTCAGTACACTTCAAAGAGCTGAATGCTGAATGTGTGTTTATTGTAACCTCGAAGTGTTAGCATACCAAAGGAGAGTATTGCCTTTCATGTAGTTATCTGAAGTCTCCATCCAGACGGAAGAAAGAAGAAAGGGGTGGAATTGTGATACTTGAAACTATCACTGGAAGGGGGGTTGATTGGGTGGGACTACTGGGGAACCCCTTAAAACCTTGAATGGGAGAGCTTGGACCCCAAGTCCTGTCTAGCATGCCTGCAACCATTTTCTCTTATTAAAGGATTCCTGTTGGAAGAATTATTCCAAGAGTTCTGTCTTCTTAAGATGCAAAGTGGGGTGGGTCATTACACAATTGGAAGATGCTGAGGGGATTTTACAACATCGAAATGAAGAAAAGAAAAAAATAATCTGGGAATATTATGAGAACCTATACAAGCAACAAACAGTTTCAGATTTTTGGGAAGAAACAGAGATACCTAAAATACCAGAGAAATTTAAAAAGCTATTAGAAGGGGAAAGAACAATGATGGAATTAATAGAAGCAATCAACAGACAAAAAAATGGTAAAACACCAGGACCGGATGGACTACCAGCAGAGCTATATAAGACATTGCAGGAAGTACTAGGTAATGTAATGTTGGAACTTTATAATGAACTTCTTTCTGAAGCTAAGATACCAGATTCATGGTCCGAAGCTCTTATTACTCTCATACCAAAGGAAGAAACGGAAACACAGAAAATAAAGAACTACAGGCCGATTTCCCTATTGAATGTGGACTACAAAATATTTGCATCAATAATGGCGGAAAAACTTAAAAAGTTTTTAAATGAATTTAAACAATCGGATCAAAATGGCTTCTTACTCAAAAGACAGATTAGAGACAATATGCGAATTATATTGAACACACTAGAATATTATGAAACACATCCCGAGAAACTGATGGCATTGGTGTTCCTGGACGCTCAGAAGGCATTCGACAATGTGAACTGGCAATTCATGATAAGCCAATTACAGACTATGGATTGTGGGGAGAAATTTATAAACGTAATCAGAACAATTTATAATAAGCAATCAGCCAAAGTAATGATAAATGGAGATATGACTGAGAAGATCAACATTATGAAGGGAACAAGACAGGGCTGTCCCCTATCTCCACTGTTGTTTGTTCTGACATTAGAAGTATTAAATAGATGTATAAGACAGAATAATGACATAAAAGGGATGAAAATTAAGAGGGAAGAAGATAAGCTACAAGCATTCGCAGACAATTTAGTATTTATTTTGGAGGAACCATTAGAGACAGGACCTGTATGAATAGAACAAATAGAAAAATATGGTGAGGTAGCTGGGTTGAAAATTAATAAAGATAAAACCAAAATGTTAGTGAAAAATATTACTGAAAAACAAAAAAAAAGAACTGGTGGGAAAATTAGATATACAGATTGTAAAGAAGGTAAAATATTTAGGGATCCACCTGACAGCAAGATGCACAACAATTAAAGAGGATAATTATCATAAATTGAAAAGACAAATTGAAGTAGATTTGGATAAATGGAAAAATGTACAACTATCATTAATGGGAAGGATTGCGATAATCAAAATGAATATATTACCACGATTATTGTTCTTGTTTACAACAATACCAATAAGATTAGAAAAGAAATATTTTGAAGGGCTTAATAAAATAATCTTGAAATATATTTGGCAGGGAAAAAAGGCAAGAATTAAACTAAAAATGTTACAAGATACAAGATTGAGAGGTGAGTTTGGTCTACCTAATTGGGATTGTACTATCAGGCTGCAGCATTATCATGGATGAGAGAATGGATCTTACTGAGGAATACAAGATTATTGACATTAGAGGGATATGATTTATAGTTGGGATGGCATGCTTTTATATGGTATGGAAAAAACAGAATACATAACTATTTCCAGAGACACTATATAAGGAATTCTTTATTTGTTGTCTGGGAGAAAGTAAAGAGAAATTATTATTTGAAGATTCCAAATTGACTCTCAACTATAGAGGTGCTAATACACCCCAATATGTTTTACATGGGAAACATTATAAGATATAAAGACTTATTAACAGATATGGGGGAGTTGAAAACCAAACAACAATTAGAGGAACAAGGAATAAAGATGGATTGGTACATGAGAACGCAAATACAATCTAGATATGAAAAAGATGTTAAAATAGATGGTGTTAATTTGGGGACAACAGAGTTAGATGAAATACTCACAGGAACGGAAGAAAAATGGATTAAAAAATGTACAGTTATCTACTACATATGGAGTTAGAGAAGGAACAAGTGAAAGAGACAATGATAAAATGGACAAGGAATTTTGGATACACAATTGAATTAGATAGATGGCAGCAATTATGGGAAAGAAACTATAAATTGACAATGGCGACTGCGTATAAAGAAAATATGTACAAAATGTTTTACAGATGGCACATGTCTCCTGAAAGATTAGCTAAAATGTTTAAGGACAGGTCTATGAAATGTTGGAAATGTCATCAGATACCAGGTTCCTTCTACCATATGTGGTGGACGTGTGTAGAAGCTAAAACTTATTGGAATATAATTAGAACATGGATAGAAAAGATGATACAACAACATATAGAATTAAGACCAGAAATATTCCTGTTGGGTATTCTACCAGAGAAATACAATAAAGGAAAAACATATTTAATTATTCATGTAATTATGGCAGCCAGGATTGTGTTTGCACAAAATTGGAAAGCACTGAAAGCCCCCCCAGAGGGAGAGGTGATTGAGAAAATACTGGAATGTGCAGAAATGAATAGACTAACAATGACAATTAAAGATAAGACAGAGTCAGACTACTATGAAATTTGGGGAACTTTTTATGATTGGCTGAAAAGAGAATACAGTTAAAAGATATTTAACATCAATTTAGATGGAAGAAGAAGGAGCAGATAAGGAGGGAGACCCAGGCGACACAGTATTGAATAACTGGAGGTTGTATAAATGTTTATAGAAGTATATACCAAGAAGGTTAGATAAATAGAAGTATTAATCTTATTGTATATAATACAGATAGGGAAATTTGGAGAGAGGAGTTGCTCGGACATTACCCCTGAATTGTATCTGAAGAGGGATGAGAGGGAAGAAAGGAGAGGAGAGAGAAAAGAGTAAAGGAGGGGAGAAGGAAGTAGGAAGGTTGGAGGAAGAGGAAAGGGGAGGAGAGTGGTGAAGGAGAGGAGAGGAAGAAGAGGGAAGTAGGGAAGAGAAGAAAGGGAGAAAGAAGGTAAAGAAGGAGTGTGGATAAGGTGAAAGGGGAAATGGGTGAGCAATATCAAAGTTATGTGTATGTATTTATTTCATTTTGTTAAAAGTATCTGTATGTGAGTGTGGAGGGAATGTATGTTAATATCTGATAAGTATTACTGTATATGTATGGGGGAGAGTTTGGAAAAATAAAAAATTATTTTAAAAAAAAGTGAAGGAAGGAGATTGAAGGGGAAGAAAGGAAGGAAGGAAGGAAGGAAGGAAGGAAGGAAGGAAGGAAGGAAGAAAGAAAGAAAGAAAGAAAGGAGATTGAAGGGGAAGGGATGGAGATGGAAATGGAAGGAAGGAAAGAAGATTGAAGGGGAAAGGAAGGAGATGGAGAAGGAAGGAGATTGAAGGGGGAAGGAAGGAAGGAAGGAAGGAAGGAAGGAAGGAAGGAAGGAAGGAAGGAAGGAGAGAGAGAGAGATTGAAGGGGAAGGGATGGAGATGGAAGGAAGGTTGAAGGGGAAAGGAAGGAAATGGAGGAGGAAGGAGATAAAAGGGGAAGGAAGGAAGGAAGGAAGGAGGGAAGGAAGGAAGGAAGGAAGGAAGGAGAGAGAGAGAGAGAGATTGAAGGGGAAGGGATGGAGATGGAAGGAAGGAAGGACGGAAGGAAGATTGAAGGGGAAAGGAAGGAGATGGAGAAGGAAGGAGACTGAAGGGGGGAGGCGCTGCCAAGGATGCACAAGCAGCTCTGCACCATTGCCCAGGGAGGGGAGGAGGCTCTGGCAGAGAGTCTGGTAGAAAGCCAAGCTTAGTGACTGTTCAAAGTTACAACAGCACTGAAAAAGTGACCATTTTTCACACTTATGAACGTTGCAGCATCCCCAGGGTCATGTGATTTACATTTCGATGCTTGGCAACTGATTCATATTTATGGTCTCATTGTTCCAGAGTCATGTGATCCCCTTTTGCAACCTTCTGACAAGAAACATTAATGGGGGAAACCAGATTCACTTAACAACCATGTTAACAACCATGCAGCCATCCCTGCTGCCATACCCCAGTCTGCAGCTGCCCTGCCAGCCCCAACACCCACCCCGCAAAGCCCCGCCATGTAGAGCGGGCCCCGCAGCTCCCACAGCACCAGCTGCACACCACACTGATGGTGCAGAGCTTGCGGTTGCCAAGCCAGATGCCAATGCAGGGCAGCGGGCAGGCCAAGGCGGTGGCAAGCATCATGGGCCAGGCGCTCCAGGGCGGCCATGTAGGCACATAGGGTGAGGCAGTGGCGGTGCAGGTTCAGCAACAGCTAGGCCACCAGCTGGCCCAGCCCCAGAAAGGTCAGCCACCCGCCCTGCCAGCACCACCTCTGCCACCACCTTTGCCGCACAGCCACGCTGTGTGAAGCGGGCCCTGCGGCTCCCCCAGCAGCAGCCGCAATGCACACCGATGGCACACGAGGTGAGCACGAGGCAGGCGAGCACATGTTTTCCGTGCTTCAGTACCAGGCTCTCCATGTAGCAGCACAACATGGAGAGCCTGGTTGACACAGGAGAGCACGAGGCAGGAGTGCACATGGACTCTGCTTTTTCTGCAAGGCCGAATTAAGTGCAGCTCCCCACCTCCCACCCTTGGTTCTCTTTTACTTACAAGTAGGAGATGGCATAATTGCTTAGCAGGGAGGGTTGAAAAATTCCTGCAAACTTGCCTTTGCTGCAGACAACGTGCATGTGCAATGTTTTCGGGCTGGGTCTTTTGGTGCACACAGCAGTGCAGAAGCAGCCATTAACAGCCAGGTCTGGACAATTCCTATTGGCTTTTGAAAGCCAATAGAATAGAGTCTATTCAATAGAGTCTATTCTATTGGCTTTCAAAAGCCAATAGAATAAGAAGGAATAGCACAGCTAAGGAAAAGGGAAAAAATGGCGGACTGCTTTGTTTGGCGACCCCCGTGAAATGGTTGTTCAACCCCAAATGGGGTCATGACCCACAGGTTGAGAACCGCTGTTCTAGATTTTTGTGATCTGTCCATACTTCAAATGGCACCTTGCTCCCATCTAGACAGTGTCACCAGTTTAACAGCCCCCACCTAATTACGAACGCCTCCTTCTCCCATATTGCCCATCTCCACTCGCTTTCAGTAAATTTTTTAGCGGTGTAGGCGCATGGTTGTAGAACTCCACTTTTGTTCTTTTGCAGTAATACAGCTCAGACTGCCACGTCACTGGCATCAGCTTGGATTACAAAGGGTTGCCCTGAGCAGGGGTGCTTTAGGACCAGTTCAGCAGCAAATAGTTTTTTTAAATTCCTAAAAGCTGTTTGACAGCTCATAGTCCAGGTAAGTGGCTGGCCCGGTTGCGGTTTTCCTCCTCCTTTGCCTATTTTGAGTAGTTCTGTAAGGGGTAGGGCAATCCTGGCAAAGGAGGGGATGAATTGATGATAGACGTTAGCAAAACCTAAAAAGCTCTGAAGCTGTTTGCAGGTCTTTGGGGGCTGCCACTCAATTGTAGTTCTCACTTTGGCTGGATCCATTTCAACGCCTTCATTGGAAATTCTGTAGCCAAGATAATCTAATTGGGTCTGGTGAAATTCACATTTTGACAATTTGGCATAAAGCTTGGCATTCAACAGTTCTCTCACCAGATTTATGTGATCAGTCATATTCATGCTGTATATCAGGATATCATCAAGATACACCAGAACCTCTTTGTACAAGTGATCATGTAGGACCTCATTAATCAACTGCATGATTAATGAGGTCCTACATGATTAAAAGTCCAATGGTATGACTTTGAATTGATAGCTCCCCATGGGGCAGTTGAAGTCAGTTTTCTCCCTCCTTTATTCTCAGCCGGTAATATGCTTCTCTCAGTCTAATTTAGTGAAGATGCTCCCCTTAGACAGCTGGGTTAGTAAGCCCTTTAGGAGGGGGAGGGGGTATTTATTTTCCACACTCACCGCATTCAGACCTTTATAATCCATGCAAAGACAAAGAGACCCATCTTTTTTTAAAGAATAACACAGGGGCTCCTGTAGTAGATTTAGCCTGTTCAATGAACCCCCTCGCTAGGTTTTTGTTCATGTATCGCTGCATCTCCTCCATTTCGAGGGGGACATAGCGTACATTCTCAGTCGTGGGAGTTTGGCTTTTGGCACCAGTCAGATAGAGCAGTCATTGCATCTGCGAGGGGGCAGGGCATCACATTCTTTTTCACTAAATGCCTCCATTAGGTCCCGGTATTCACTGGGATGAGTGGTTCAGCTTGTGGCGGTGAGGCAGCCATGTGCACTCACTCATTAGGTGGCCCAAAGTGTCCTGCAACATTGGTTGAATCAGTGGGAGATTTAGGCCCTGTAGGTAGTCTTACAGTTCTCATTTCTTTCTCCCACCAGAAAAACAGTTTCCATTTATCCAACCAGGCTAGCCCTAGGATTACAGCTTTAGTCATTTTTGGAGCTGCCAGGAAGCGAATAAACTTCCAGTGCTCACCTATTTCTAGGCGTAGGAGTTCAGTTAATTGCATGACAAGAATTCCTCCCATCAGGGAGCCATCGGCTTGCTCAAACCCCATGGGTTTGGAGAGCAGTTTTGCTCATATACCCAATTTCATGGCAAATGGCAAGCTAATGATGCATTGGGAGCATCCATCAATTAGCATATTTAAGTCTATTTGTGCCCCCGACTTAGGGATTATACGTTTGGTGGGCAGTGAAAAAGGCAGGATGTGTTGACTCACCATCAGGTTGTCCCGGCATTATCCTGTGTATGGGATGTAATCTGGGTAACAGGTTCCTGCGCGACCCGGTTGGATTTCTCTCTCGTTAGTCCCTGGGCAGGTTTCCTTCTTGCTGCTGGTTCCGGTCTGCTCTGTAATTGGGGGTAGTTTGTTGCTTGATGTCCCTCCTGTCCATACCGAAAACACTTAATTGATGGGCCTGCAGGTGACCTGGGTCTTTCAGATATTGCAGTAGTTGGAGGTTTTCATGGGGGTGATTGCCGTTCGGGTTGCTCAGGCTTCTGCTCGGATTCAGGTGGGGGAGGTTTCTTATAGTGGGCAAACTGAATGTCTAACTTCACCACAGCCTGTTACCATTCTTGCAGCTGATCAGGTACTGCTTGATAGGTGGTCAGCTAATCCCTCAATGAAGTGATGGATTAGGGATTGCTCAGGCCACCCCTCTATTCGATCTGCTATCTTGCAAAACTCTTGCACATACTCCAGGGCAGGCCTGCTGGCTTGTTTTATTTTGTGAAATTGTTCTCCTGTTTTGAGGCCAATGGATGGGTCCTCAAATCTTTCTCTCAGCCCTAGGAAGAAGAGCTGGGGGTCCTCCAATTCGGAGGCTTGCTCATTATATAAATTGTTCAGCCATTTGGATGCTTCGCCCTCTAGGCTGAATGCAATCACATTGATCATAGCACCTGGGTCTGGGTAGAGATAGGCCCAGCAGTGCAAATGAGAGTGCACTTGATTGAGGAAGAATATCAGCTTTTCTTGGTCCCATCGAAGGTTGCTTTAAAAGGTGGAACTCCCCACTGTGGCTGTTGCACCCCCGGTTACTGCTGCATGCCCAGCGGTTGCACATTCAGGGGCTGGGGCCACACTCCCTGCTGCTATAGGCCCCTCAGCTGTCGCTGTACATTCAGGGGCAGTGACCAATCTCCTTGCTGTGGTCATTCTCCCACCAGCTGCTGATCTCCTGGCTTCCGTATCACCCCAAGCTGTTGCAAGGCCTCTATTAGCTGTGGCAAGCTCAGAGGCTGTGTAAGGACCCACCCCACTTTGCATTTTAAGAAGACAGAACTCTTGGAATAGTTCTTCCAACAGGCATCCTTTATTAAGAGAAAATGGTTTCAGGCGTTCTAGACAGGACTTGAGGTCCAAGCTCTCCCATTCAAGGTTTTAAGGGGTTTCCCAGTAACCCCACCCAATCACCCCCTTCTTCCAGTGACAGTCTCAGGCATTACATTCCCACCCCTTTTTCCTTACTGCCAATGGGAGGGAGACTTCAGAGAGGAGTACATGAAAGGTAATAGCCCCATTGTTATGGTTAGTCCTTTTGGTGAGATCCACATCCAATCCCATTGAAGTGTACTGAAGGAAGTGAGGGCCATAAAGCCCCTTTGTTGACCCCCTTCCCTTCATCATGTGACAGAATCCAGAGAAGGCAGAAATGGGGTTTTCTATAGTTGATAACTAGAGATGAAATATAATTGGATTCTGACATCCTGCCCCCTTAAAAATAAGACCTCAAAGAAAACAAAACAGGTATAAAAGTTAGGCTTGTTAGGATACTCTGTGTGAAACTTCTTTAATAGCTTCGGGGCTCTGACATGACGTTTAAGGACCCACTCATTTTGTGAGGCAGGGAGGTGTTTCCAGGCAACTAGGTACTGAGTCGTTCCATGATATCTCCTAGAGTCAAGGATTTCCTTTATTTCAAAATGTTGTTCGCCCTCCACCATAATTGGAGGTGGTGTGGGGGGGATTTTTGGCCATAAAGATGACTGACATTCTCTTTTCAACAAGCTGCAATGAAAAATGGGGTGTATTTGCCTGAGATTTTTGGGTAATTCTAATTCTACTGTTACTGGGTTTATAATTCTTTTAATTGGAAAAGGCCCTATATATTTTGGTCCAAGTTTCTTACAGGGCTATAGGGACTTTAGGTATTTTGTAGATAAGTATACCATTTCTCCTATAATGAATGGTGTAGGCTCAACCCTTTTTTTATCGGCTTGTACTTTGTATGCCTGCCTAGCTTCATCTAGTGCTTTTCTAACTATTGGCCAGGTGTTTTTTAATTGTTCCATCCATTCTTTCAGTGATGGGATCGTTGATTCATTTGGGGTTAATTCTGGCATGGGGTTGAAAATTTGACCAGTGGCTATTTGAAAAGGAGTGTAACCTGTGCTGGAGTGGACTGCATTATTGTAGGCAACTTCTGCAAAAGGGAGTAAGTCGGCCCAATCGGTCTGTTGGAAATTAAGAAAACATCTTAAATATTGCTCAAGTACTGAGTGACAACGTTCTGTTTGTTCACCCCCTTGTGGGTGATGGCTAGATGTCAGTCCCTGAGTGGTTCCTAAAAGGGATAAAAATTCCTTGCAAAATGCAAGGCTTTTGCGGTGGGAATCTTTTGGCAAGGGATAAAGTGCACCTGTTTGGAAAACAAGTCTGTGACTGTCCAGACAACAGTATTCCCATTGCTTTCTGGCAATTCAACTATAAAATCCATGGCTATTTACCTCCAGGGGGCTGAGGGATTTGCCACTGTTTGTAATAGTCCTGGCAATTTCCCTTGCAACCTCTTTGCAGTAGCACATTTTGGGCAGCTGGCCACATAGCTTTCTATGTCCTTTTTTATGGATGGCCACCAAAATTGCCCTTTAATTAAGTGTAAAGTGTTTACAAATCCAAAATGCCCTGCTGATTTTGTGTCATGGCAAAGCTGCATGAATGTGACTCTTTGGGTTGTTGGTATATATAACTTTTCCCCTACCCAAGGCAACCCGTCTCTCATTGTGCACACATTTTTGTGTTTCTGGAACCATTCATCTGTTTCCAAACTTTTCCGGAATTCAATTCCAGTTTGGCTGTTCAGTTGTGGTTTTAATTTAGCTTGGGTTCTGGTGGTTACTGGTGCTGCCAGTTGTGACTCTGCCATCATTGGTTTAGAGTCTGTTGCTTGTGTGCTGTTATATTGGGGCATGCATCTGCCAGGAAGTTCTTTCTCCCTGGTAAATGTTTGAGCTTAAATTGGAACTGGTGAAAATGCTGGGACGAGTGGGCTTGTTTGGGACTGAGCTTCCTGGGTGCTTTCAGGGCTTCCAAATTTTCGTGATCAGTCCACACCTGGAAGGGGATTTTGTTGCCTTCCAGGAACTGTTACCACGTGAGTAATGACCAAAGTATCCTGTATGCCTCTTTCTCCCATACGGGCCAGCGCTGTTCTGTTTCCGTGAGTTTCTTGGATGTATATGCACAGGGTTGCAATACCCCATCATCATTTCCTTGTAATAGAACAGCCCCCACTGCCACATCACTTGCATCCGCCTGTATTACGGAGGGCTTTTCATGTCTGGGTGCCTCAGTACTGGTTCGGCAGAAAAAAGTCTCTTTAATCTCTCAAGCACTGCTTGGCACTCCATTGTCCATGTTAGTGGCTGGCTAGGTTTTACTGAGGATGCTCCCTTCATTTTTAGTAAGTTAGTGAGGGGCAGGGCTATCTGGGCAAATGAGGGGATGAATTGGCAGTAAAAGTTTGCAAAGCCCAGGAAACTTTGTAGTTGCTTTCTTGTGCGGGGTGGTGCCCAATCTAATACTGCTTTGACCTTCTCTGGGTCCATTTCAATGCCCTGGGGAGATATGCAATAACCTCGGTAGTCTATCCTTTCCTGGTGGAATTCGCATTTTGAGAGTTTGGCATATAGGTGGGTGGCTTGCAGTTTCTTTAAAACCGCTCTGACTAGGTTGACATGTTCCTCTTTTGTTTCAGTGAAGATAAGAATGTTGTCTAAGTAAACAAGGACCCCCTTAAACAGGTGCTCCCTTAGAATGTCATTGATTAATTGCATAAATACTGCAGGGCCCACTTGTAATCCAAATGGCAAGACTTTGAATTGATAGCACCCCATGGGGCAGTTAAATGCAGTCTTCCATTCATCCCCTTAATTCTCACGCGATAGTAAGCTTCCCTTGGGTCTAGTTTAGAAAAAAAAATCCCTTTCGAGAGGTGTGACAGCATGTCTTTCATGAGGGGCAGAGGGTATAGGTTGCTTTCACTGATTGTATTCAGGGCCCTATAATCCATGCATAAGCGTAAAGACCGTGCTTCTTCTCTCTAAAGAGGACTGGGGCAGCCACTTTAGGCTTGCCTGGCTCAATGAACCCCCTTTCTAGTTTTTTTAAAATGAATCTTTCCATTTCCTCCTTCTCCTTTGGCTCATGGAGTATAATCTGGGCTTCAGGAGTTTTGCTCCAGGCTTGAATTCAATGGCACAGTCTGTGGGTCGGTGGGGGTAAGCTCATCCGCCCTCTCCTCACTGAAAACTTCAGCAAGGTCTCTGTATTTCTCTGCTATTTCTAGTGGTCCCTTTTCCTCTCCCATGGATGCTTTTTCTGTTCTTGATTCTGATAGCCCCCCTTTGGATTTTAAGTCCATAGGGTCCCCCTTCTGGAATTTGATTTCTGTCATCCTCCAATTCACCCAGGGGTTCCATTTTTTAACCATTCCATCCCTAGGATCATTGGGCATTCCATGCCTGGGGTCACCACAAACGTTATGTCCTCCTCATGTTTGCCCAGGGAGAGGTGTATTGGTAAAGTGGCTAGGGTAGCTGGCACCCCCCCTGCTATGGATCCATCTAACTGGCCAAATGAGATTGGTTGTTCCAGTCTCCTCTACGGAATGCCCAGATTCCCCACTAGTGTCGGGCTAATGAGACAGCAGGTGCAGCCAGAGTCTATTAAGGCTTTCACCTTCATGGCTTCGGGCATGGGGGGAATTAATATAGTCAGTGTCTTGAGGATGGGTGCGATGCATCCACTTACCAGGGGTTCGCCCTCCGAGCTGTCGTCTGAGGCGTCGACTGGCCCTGCGGTATAGGCTGGAGTTCTTTCCCCCTGATGAGAAGAGGTGGAGGGTTCCACCCCCTCCATCATTCTCATGGCAGTTTCTTTTGGCTTAGTTGAAGACTTTCCGGATTTGCTGATCGGGGATCTTTCTGGGTTGTGCTGGGGGGCTTTGGAGTGGCATTCTACAGCTCGATGCCCTTTTCTTCCGCATTTGAAACACTCCATTTGCTTCTTGGCTGTAGCCAATGGTTTCACTGGTTCGTGTGTCAACTCAGGTGGGGAGCGGCTCCATTATTTTCCTCGGCGGTGTCTCTTCAATATGTCGATCTCTGTTTCCTCTGCCAAGATGTACCATTCCTCAAGTTGGTGTGGGTCCCCTCAGGGCAGGCAAGCATCATATAGATCATAATTTGAAATGGCCAAGTAGGATGTCTTCTGACCAGTTCAGTTTGCTGGCAATGGCCCGAATTCTTGCATATATTCAGCCACCGGGCGTTTGCCTTGCCTCATCGTTTTTATTCATTTGCGAGCTTTGCAATCAGCCAGGAGGTCTTCAAATCGCCTTCTCAGAGAAGACATGAAACGGTTGAAGTCGTTAAGCTCTGGGGCATTGGAGTTATGCAAGTTCACCACCCAATCTGCAGTCGGTCTGTCCAAGGCAGATTACGCGATCTGGATGTGGGCTTTGTTGCTGGGGATGTCCTGCCCGTATTCCTCCATGTAGCTAAGGACTTGAGTTAGGAAAAACCTCAAGCGTGTTGGCTTCCCTTTGAATTTCACATCTAATGGCGGACGTCTTGGAATCGATCAGTACCTCCGTTGATGGTAGTGTCTTCTGTCCAGATCACCATCTGTGGTTTGGCAGGAGGTGGGGACTACTGGATAAGCAGATGTCCCCGGAGGTGCAGGTTCCACTTCCCCCTCGGTGTCTCTTTCTTTGCGGCTCCAGGAGCTAGGGCGGCCATAGGACTCAGGATTCTCCTCTCCTAGGGAGCTGAGAGTTCTCTTCATCAGGTCAATAGCTTTCTCTAGGATCCAGTCTGAGTATGGTGCCCCAGCTTTCTCCCTCTTCACTTGCGTGCAGGGATTTCTCCATCTCCTGCTTCCATTCTGGTTGCTTGGGCCCCCGTCTCAGGGTCACCTTTCTTGATTCCTTTCCCCACTCACTTTTCTTTCCAACACCCATTGACTAGCGAGGCTTGTGGTCCTGTGTCTCCACCACTTCTTCTCCTGAGGAATCTGACTTCTTGGATCCCAACATCTGACAAGGTTCCAATTGGGTCAGCGGCTCTCTTTCCAGGGAGATTTCCTCCTTTCTTGCTCCATTGTCTGACATGGTAATTTTTTGCAAAATCCCCTGGCAAGGGTCTCCCTTCCAGGTGGATTAATTTTGCAAGTCCTGTCTAATGTAAGGACCCACCCCACTTTGCATCTTAAGAAGACAGAACTCTTGGAATAGTCCTTCCAACAGGCATCCTTTATTAAGAGAAAATGGTTACAGGCGTTCTTGATAGGACTTGGGGTCCAAGCTCTCCCATTCAAGGTTTTAAGGGGTTCCCCAGTAGCCCCACCCAATCACCCCCTTCTTCCTGTGACAGTCTCAGGCATTACATTCTCAGCACCCTTTCCTTACTGGTGGCGGGAGGGAGACTTCAGAGAGGAGTACATGAAAGGCAATAGCCCCATTGTTATGGTTAGTCCTTTTGGTGATATCCACATCCAGTCCCTTTGAAGTGTACTGAAGGAAGTGAGGGCCATAAAGCCCTTTTGTTCACCCCCTTCCCTTCATCATATGACAGAATCCAGAGAAGGCAGAAATGGGGTTTTCTATAGTTGATAACTAGAGATGAAATATAATTGGATTCTGACAGGCTGCTGACCATCCACCTGTGGGGTATGACAATTTCTTCTTTGCTGCAGAGGCCTCAGACTGGGATTTCCTCTCTCTTCAGGACTGGAGGACTTTTCAGTACCTGCTTTAAGACAATCAGCTGTTTCTCCTTGCATTCTAATGGCTCATCTCTCACTCTGTGAAGGATCTCATCCCTAATCGACTTTTGAACAAACCTAACATGAATCTCTTTAGGCAAGTTATGTCGTCTTGCATAGTTTGTGTGGATCCAATAGACCTCATCCATTTCACTCAACATTTCTTCTTTCCCTATTCCCAGAGCTTTTGCTAGTAGATCTGCCATCATTTCCAATAGATCCTCTCCCCTGTCTTCTCTTATGTTCTGAAACCGTAAGTATCGATCAGGTTTTTCAGATTCTAGTGTGATAACTGTTGCTTCTAATTCTTTATTCACTTTGGTTAGCTTCTCATTTATTTCTTCTACCCTTTTTTCTTCCTTTTCCATCCTTTCCTCCATCTTTTGTAATTTCTGTTCATTCTTTGTCATCTGCTGTTGGAATGATTCCAATCTTCCATCCATGACTTGCATCCGTTCTTTGAGATCGCTTGTATCATTCCTTACCTCTCCAAACTCTTTCCTCAGTTCTTCATGATTTCTAGCCATGGCCTCCTGCATCGCTTGTAACATGACCTGTAGGTCTTTAAATGAATTAGACCTTTCTCTTTGCAAAACCTCATGTGGCTCGATGCACTTGAGGTAGTTGAGGCAATCTGTGCCCCCTTCTTCGCTACCCCTACCTTGGATAAATTCGGAATACTCGTCATTTTGAATTGCACACTTCAATCAATAGAATAACCTACTTAGCTTAATTATACCTAAAATAACAGTAGTATTAACAATACAAATAACAATATAAGATAGGTAGTTAATAGCAGTAGATAAAATATCTATAATTTTAAGTATTAATTTCTGGGCACAGATCCACTATTTCTTAATTATAATAGCAATAATATATATAAGTACCTAGACAATTTGAACCACGGCCACAATTAGATCTTATCTATTACTCCAAGCAGTCCTTTGTATCCAAAGTCTGTTGATAATCCTACAGAGAGGGAAAGAAAATCTTCCAAGAAAATGCGTCCAATATCAAAGAGTTCCAAGAAGAGAAAGAAAAAGAAAAGAAAGGTTTCCTATTTCAGCTATAAGATGTCCCTCTTGGCTTTTTTTTAACTTCAGCTCCACATAGAAAGTGCGCTGTCACTTTCAAAATATCCTTTCAAGATGTCAGCCCATCCTTCCAAATCACCTTCTTTTTCTCTCTTCTAGTGCCAATTCAATCTCCTTTAATTCTCAAAACTCTCTGGTCCCTTCTCATTAACACTGTTCTTTCCCTGCTAATGCGTCTTTATCTCATTCCAAGTTCAATTTTGGGATTTTTTTTTATTTTTTCCCAAACAAGCTTTCACTTCCCCTCTTTTTTCCTGGGATCCTCCTAACCTGTGCTACCCAGGGAAGAACTTCCAAAGAACTCTTTCTTTCCAGTTTCCTCCAGTTCCTCCGTCAGAATCAATTCTTGGTCAGTTCCAGTCACCTGTTGTTCAGCTATTTCACTGCCTATGTTGTCCTTCTGTCAAGCCTCTATGTTGGCCATTAAGGGCTGTCTTCTTCCCTGCTCAGTCTGCAAGGCTCGTCCCTGTCGTCACGCTCCAGTCACCACCTGGATTGCACTGCAGGTCATCCTTCCTTTTTGGCTCCCCTCCAAGGAGCCGCAGCTCTGAAAAGCCAGCCCAAGCAGCTGGCAAAGTAGTTGTGTATTCTGGCAAACCTTCCAACACAACCGGTCGGCTTGACAGATGGCCCCACCCCCCAAATCAAAAGAAATTTGAGGAGAAGGATGAAGAATAGATTGAATGGAAGATAAACATATAAGGACAATCATGGGAAATTGGAGTAACAGGTAGGCAATGTAATGATCACAAATGGGCGAGTCCTTCCCCCCCAAAATGGCAACTAAATGGTCTCTCTTATTTCAAATAATATATCTAATAATAGAGGTAGATCTATTTGATGATTTAAAAGCACTGACATGGAAGGCCAGTTGGCAAAGGAAGAAAGCCAGAGTAAGGCTAAAGAAAATTAGAGTTTTGATTTATTAGAGGGGATTTCATATTACTAATCAGAGGGTTAAATATAGTGGAAAATAGAAAATGTTTAGAAAATAAAGTATCGTTATAATTGAATAGGTAAGATGTATAAGAAGACTAATTGACTTTGGTATCAAAAGGGAAAAGGGGAGAAGTTGAGATAAGGGGAATTTTGGTCATTTAATTTAAAATATTTGGAAATCAGTTGAAAATAAGGATTCTATTTGTGTAATATTTAAAAATGAGACCCAAATGAAAAATTATGATTATGTTTGATTTATTGGTTAACCCACACAATATATATAATGATTTTGATTTATTGAAGGGGATACTGTATTATTAATTAGATGATTTAATATGGTGGAAAATAGATAACTTTTAGAAAATAGAGCAAGACTATACTCAAATGGATAAGATGTGTATTTTGAATATTAGATTTTGTTATGAACTGAGATAAGGGAAAGTTTGGTTATTTAAAGCTTGGAAATTATAAATATCAAATGTTAATTCGAATATTGATGGAAAATTAAAGATTGGGAAAAAACTAATAACAGGACATTGATTGTCTATAAGGATTGAATGTAAATGCAATTAAGATATATATAAGCTAAAAAATTATTGATAAATGTAATAATGATGTTTTTACTTAGTTAATATAATAAGAACTGTATTAGCCTAATATGAGATAGTAGATATTGAGGGGAAAAGAGAAGAAATATTTGATGTTGTAACTTGAGATTTGTATTAAAGATTCATGTATGTTATTGAACTATTGATTAACCCAGTCACCATGTTGCTTTCTAAATACTTAAATGTAAAATTAGAAAACTAATAAAATATTATTAATAAAAGAAGGATTGAGACACAAAATGAAAGATAACGGGGCGAAAAGGAAATATTAGAACTTACAACAAAAAGTATAATTGCATGAATTATGCAAGAGCAAGTGATAAAATGCTCCTACTTCTGGCCAAAAATGAGTAAGTGATAGATATAAGAAAACTTTGACAGGAGTTTCTGGATGACGTCGTTGGTACTAGGCCCTGGGACACAAACTCTCTGTGCCCAGGATCCAAATTTCTGTCGCTGGCGGGCCCATTAGGGCTGAATGCCACCCTGGAGGGATGGCCACTGAGAGGTGAATTCTTTGAGGAAAGGGAGCTGGCAGTAGCCAGCTCCCCAAACTCAAAATAGCCTCTGAAACTGGCGAGAGAAAGGCGGAGAGCTTCGCATCTGCCACCATCTTCAACAGATCATCGGAGACAGGAGTCAGCTGTTTAAGGAAAGAAGCAACTGATCCGGGTGACATGATATTAGTTTTTGATGCAAAGTGGACCCTTAAGAAAATTACCTGCCTTTAATGATAAGCTGGAAGCCTAAGGAGAGGAGGAGGAGGGGACTTTTTGCTTCTCCCCCCCCCCTCCCAAAAAGCGGTGGTTTCAGTGTTTTAAAAACTTTTGAAAATCCTTTGAATTGAAACTACATTGAAGGAACCAGCTTGTCTCATTATAGAGGAGAAGAAAGACCTATTATTATTCTAATTGGGAAAAAGCCACCTTAACTGTTTTTTCTTAGATCTTTTTGGAACATTAATTTTGTGTATTGATTGATGGAACTTTTTCTTTTTTTTACTTTCTCCCTAAGTAAATGGTGAGGGAAGAAGCAGTGTCCCCGGGTGGTTATTCTTGCAATTTCTTTCCTTTGTTCTCCTGCTACACTATTTTTTTTTGTTTGTTACACTATCTTTGTTGATACACCTGTGGTGTTTGGCTCAATGCCCAGACACTTGGCTGACTGCCCAGGCATTCCTAACTGGTTTGAAGATTACTAAGAGAGACTGCTCTCTATTTTTTGTTTTTTGTTTCTCCTTGTTTGGTGTTTGATTCCCTTTTTGGATTGATGTTATTTTCTTTAAAATAAGGGAACCATAGAAGAAGTTTTTTTATGTCTACCTTTGGATTATAAATCAAATATTCTTTTTTTCTCTTTTTTCTCTTTTTTGTTCTTTTTTATTTGTTACTCTTTTTTGTCAGCCTTGTTGTGTGGATATAAACATATTTTTTATCTTTCTTCTTTTTCTATTTCCTTTTTTTTTTGCCCTGAGATCTGCTATCCCTTTTTATATTTTATCCTACTTTTTGATATTATTGCCGGATATCTTTATTTTTTATTTTTTATTCTGAGGGTTTTGGATTACATATCTATTTTTGTTTTTTTTTTAATCTCCTCTCTTTTGAGCTTTTTGGTGGAATATAATTGGCCATCAGGCCCTACCTTGGATTACAATTAATTGGGCCATCGGGCTTGATGTTGGATTATAAATAAATACAATAATCAAGATGAGTGTTTCAAACCTGGCGAAAGGGGTGAGGAAGAGATCCTCTGCTCCTGCATCAACCTCAGTTAGTCTAGCACTTCAAAAATCAATTACAATCTTTTTACAGCCAGACACGCAGCAGAAGGATACGCATGCCATTCTCCAGGCAATTATGGATTCTAAAATGAAAATGAAAAAGGATCTTAAAAATTTGAAAAACGATCTGCTTAAGGTGGATCAAAAAATGGAATCCTTTCAACAGGCAATGTCAGACACTCAACAACGAATGCAAAATATTGAAGACAAGTCAGTAGACCAGAAATTATAGGCTCTCCAAGATGAAAATCAGAGATTGGCTCAATCTAATGCGGAGCTGGAAGAAAGTATGGTAATGATGGAGTTTGAATGTGCATCATATTTTCTAAGATTCCAAAATGTGATAGAAGAGAGTGATGAGAACTTGTTACTATTGATCACTGAGTTATTGGCAGACTTGCTTGGAATGGAAATGGATCAAATCAAAAGAGAAGTTGATCAAGTCTATAGACTGAATTCAAATTATGCCTAGGGAAGTTCATGTTAGATTCAGCAAAAGAGCAGTACGGGATAAGATCCTGAGACTAGTGAAATACAAAGATAAAGATTTGGTAGTTCTCAAACAGATCCCAAGAAGAATTAGATAATCTCAAAGAGAATACCAATTCTTAACGAGGAAATTGATTAGTAAAGGAGTGAACTTCAGATGGTTGATCCCAGAAGGACTATTAATTTTTTGGGACACAAAAAGATATAGATTGAACACCCCACAACAAGCAGAGGACTTCTTTAATAATCATAGAGACTTCTTGGAGAGAGGTGAGGCAGAACCTAAGAAACCAGAAGAAACAACTGCAGGAACATCAAAACAAACGGAGGAAGAAGTGCCTAAAAAGACTCAACCAGAGGAAGATGTGAGGCCTAAAGATCAGAGACAGATAAGCTCTCCTAGAAAATTGAGATCTCGACACAACTGAAACTATGGAGGAAATTGGAATTCTTTCAATAAATATAAATGGTCTTAACTCCACATCAAAAAGGAGTAAAATATTTCATAGACTACAAAAGCTAAAAATGGATATAATTTGTCTCCAGGAGACACACATTAAGTTACAATATTCTAGAATACTTGTACAATCAAAACTTGGTAAACTTTATTTTTCCTTGACATCACAAAAGAAAAGAGGGGTAGCTCTATATATAAAAGATGAATTCAAAACAAATTTATGCTGATGAAGAGGGAAGAATACTGATGGTCGAGATTACATTGAATCAAAAACAAATATTGATGGTTGCGATATATGCTCCCAATGAGAAGCAAGATCAATTCTTTTAGCAATTATATGATAAACTGGTGGACTTAAATTACCATAGCTTGTATATACTTGGAGACTTTAACACAATTGTTGATCCAGTACAGGACTATAAAAGTTATAAACGGGAAAAAAGGAAGTAATATTCTACCTAAATCCTTTCTAAGAATGAAAGATGAACTTTGTATACAGGACATTTGGAGAGAGATGTACCCAGAAAAAGCACAATATACCTTTTATTCTAATAGACATAAATCGTGGTCAAGAATTGACATGATATGGATTTCTTTGGACTTAAAGGCCATGATACAAGAAATTGAAATAGAATCTAACATTTGGGCAGACCATAATTCAATGAAAATGACCTGGAAAGGACTTAAGAAAAGACCGAGATGGTCCTTGAATAAGTCAATATTGAAAGAAAAGGAGTTTTTACAATTTGCAACAAAAGAAATGGAATTCTTTTTTAAAGTCAATTAAAAAAAAAGAAACCTCTATTTAAATTGTATGGGACACGGCAAAAGCATATTTTAGAGGTTTGGCCATAACTTATCTTGCTAAAAAGAATAAGGAAAAGAAACTTGCTCAACATAGATTGAAAGAACAACTTAATATGTTGGAAGCTGATTTACAATCAGACCCTCAAAAGAAAAAGTTGAAAATACAAATGGAACTATTAAAACATAAGTTAAACTTACTTGAGATAAATACAATGGCACAATAGATTAAAAGGTCCAAATGGAATTTTTTTGAAAATGCCAATATACCTGGGAGATGGCTGGCATATAGATTAAAAAAAGAAAGAGAAAAAAGTTTAATAAGTAAGCTATGGGATACGGACGGTGACCTACAATGCCACAATGACTTACTGAAAAAATTTACGAAGGAGTATTATGAGACACTTTATAAGGCGGAGACGGTTTCTAAAGATGTAATTCAGGCTTATTTAAAAGAAGCAAATCTCCCAAAGGTCCCTGAGAATATGTGTCAGAGGTAAAACGAGAATGTTTCAGTGATGGAGATTACGGAGGCAATAAAAAAGCAAAAGAAAGATAAAACACCAGGACCTGATGGTCTTCTTGCTGAATTCTATGTACCGTTACAAGATACTATAACTCCAACTTTGAAAGACTTATGTAATGAAGTTTTTACACAGAGAAAAATACCGGATTCATGGACTGAAGCTAATATTACTTTGATACCTAAAGAAGATACTGATCATACACTAATTAAAAATTACAGACCAATATTGGTACTAAATGTGGATTATAAAATCTTTGCTGCAATAATGGCAGAAAGAATGAAAAACTTTTTTTATTAAAAGTTTTTAAAAAATTATTACAATATAAACTCTCCCTCCCTCCCCCACTTCCCCCCCTCCCCCACTTCCCAGGGTAACAAATAAACAAACATAATCTCACTAACATAAACCAACTATACTATCAATCAAAACCATAAGACACTTTAACTCCTTCGCAATACAAATATTAACAAATTAAGTCAAAAATAATAATATAATTAAAACTATTAATAATTATCTAAAATCTACTCAAAAAGCAAGATAATACTTTTCAGTTTCATATTTCTTTTGAATATAATCAATCCATCTTCTCCAAACCATAATGTATCTTTCTTGTGAATGGTCCTTCAAGTAGGTGGAGATTTTTGCCATTTCTGCTAAATTAGACACCTTAAGTATCCATTCTTCCAAAGTAGGCAGTGAGTTTTTCTTCCAATATTGCCCCACCAATAATCTTGCAGCTGTGAGAAGATTCAACATCAAATTGATTTCTTTAACATCACAATCTACAATAATACCCAACAAAAATAATTGCGGAGTAAACTTTATCTTTCTCTTAAAAATCTTTTGAATATTCCACCAAATCTTAATCCAAAAAGCTTTAATATCTCTACAAGTCCACCAGATATGAAAATAAGTTGCATCTAAATTTCCACATCTCCAACATTTGGGCTGTAAATTAGGATACATGTGAGACAACTTTTGAGGATCCAAATGCCATCTATAAAACATTTTATAAAAATTTTCTCTTAAATTTTGCGCTTGAGTAAATTTTACATTTCTAACCCAAATTGTCTCTATCCAATAAAATCGGATCTTGAATATTTTGAGCCCATTTGATCATACAATCTTTATTAATTCTGTTTCAGAGTCCAATTCTATTAAAGCACTATAAATTCTTTTTATATGAGCTCGACTTTGATCTTTAATCTGTTTTACCAAATTCACATCCTCTAAAGTAATACCAACCTTTTGATTTATACTCTACCTCACTAACAATTGATTATAATAAAACCAAGAATATACAACATTTTCTTGCTTCAACTCAGTTAAGGGCTTTAATTGCCAATGCTGCCCAACCAAACTAAGTAATTCCTTATAAGAAATCTTATCCAAATTTACTCCCCTAGATACTCCCTCTATCACATGTCCAGGAATCCCCCAAATTGGGATTTTATAATTTAGCCTATAATAATATTTCTTCCAGACACGTAACAAGGCATTTCTCAAAATATGGGTTTTAAAAACCTGATCAACTTTTTTTATCATAAATTAAATACGCGTGCCATCCATATAATAAATCCCATCCCTCAAGAGAAAGAATATTTTTATTTGTTAAGTTGAGCCAATCACTAATCAGCATTAAAGCCACTGCATCATAGTACAATTTTAAATTAGGCACCTTTAGTCCTCCTCTTTCCCGTGTATCCTGCATAATTTTGAATTTAACTTTTGGCTTTTTCCCTGCCCAAATAAATTTGTTAATCCCCTTCGCCATTCCTCCAAATTAGCATCTTTTTTCAAAATAGGTATCATCTGAAATAAAAAAAGAAACTTTGGAAGTATATTCATTTTAACTGCCGATATTCTCCCCAACAAAGATAATTGTAATTTTTTCCAATCATTTAAGTCCTTTTGCACTTTTGCCCATAATGTCTCATAATTATTTTTATACAATTTAACATTAAAAGCTGTTATATATACTCCTAAATATTTAACCTTTCTCACTATTTCAAAACCTGTTAATTTAACCATAATATCCTTTTCCTTCATAGACATATTTTTCACTAATATTTTAGTCTTATTATTATTTACCTTAAAACCAGAAACCTTCCCATACTGAATTAGAATTTCAACCAAATCCCTAACTGAATCTGTCAGCTGAGATAATGTCACAACCAAATCATCAGCAAAGGCTCTCAAGCTATAATGAAAAACTTTTTGAATGAATTTATACACCCAGACCAAAATGGTTTCCTACCAAAAAGACAGATAAAGAACAACTTGAGGATCATTTTAAACGTCTTGGAGTACTATGAAATCCATCCAGGGAACCAGATGGCACTTATATTCCTTGATGCACAAAAAGCCTTTGATAACTTAAATTGGCAATTTATGTTTCAACAACTTCAAGAAATGTACTTTGGTGAAAATTTTAACAAAGCAATTCAAGCAATTTATAAGAAACAAACAGCAAGAATACTTTTAAATGGAGATTACACAGATGGATTTGAGATTTAAAAAGGCACTAGACAGGGATGCCTGTTGTCTCCTCTGTTGTTTATTCTTACATTAGAGGTTCTGGCAAGAAATATCAGACAAGATACAGAAATTAAAGGTCTGGAGATTAAAGACCAGAAATATAAACTACAGGCCTTTGCAGATGACTTGGTCTTCATTCTAGAGGAGCCATTGCAAACAGCTGATAAACTCTTGCAGAAAATTGAGAAATTTGGAGAAGTGGCTGGTGTGAAAATAAACAGGGAAAAGACTAAAGTAATAACAAAAAACTTAATAGACAAACAGAAAATTCAATTCGTTAAAATGACAAATCTTCAAATAGTTAAAAAAGTCAAATATTTGGGTATTTATTTAACGGCGAAATATACTACATTAAAAGAAGATAATTATGAGAGATTAATGAAACAAATAAAAATAGACTTGGAAAGATGGGAAAATCTTCAATTATCACTTCTAGGAACAATAGCGATGGTTAAGATGAATATTTTACCAAAGCTAATTTTTCTATTTCAAACAGTGCTTATTAAACTTACTAAGAACTTTTTTGATGATTTAAATGCAATGATTTTAAGATTTATATGCCAAAAAAAGAAAGTGAGAATCAAATGTAAATTGTTACAAGAATCTAAGAATAGAGGGGGCTTTACTATCAAGTGGCTATTTTGCTTTGGCTTAAAGAATGGATTGTATTGAAAAATAAAAGATTGCTTTATTTAGAGGGACATGACCTTCAGTTAGGTTGGCATGCTTTTATATGGTACAAGAAATCTAAAGCACATAAGTACTTTCAAAATCACGCAATAAGAAACATACTACTTTCAGAATGGGAGAAAATTAAACATAAAATATATATGAAAATACCTGAGTGGCTTTCAACAATGGAAGCATTTGCTTATCCAAATCTGATTAATTATGACAAACTGGTTAGTTATAAAGATGTTTTAGACAAAGAGGGAAAACTTAAGGACAGGCAAACTTTACAACTACAAGGTATTGACTTGACATGGTGGTCCTATTTGCAAATTCAAACAAGATACGAAAAAGATATAAAATCAATCAACAGGTTTTTACAAAGAACAGCCCCCATTAGATAAAATTTTGTTAAAAACAGATGAGAATTTGATTAGAAAACTCTATAAATTTCTTTTAAACTGGAAGATGGAAGAAGAACAAATGAAAGAAGCAATGATAGTATGGGCAAAGAACGTTGGACATTCTATAGATTTGGAAGACTGGCAAAAACTTTGGGATAAAAATATTAAGCTTACAAAAGTGGTAGCATATAAAGAAAACTTATATAAGATGTTTTATAGATGGCATGTGACACCCGTTCGCTTACCGAAAATGTTTAAAAATGTTTTGGATATTTGCTGGAAATGTAAAAAACAGCCAGACACTTATTACCATGCCTGATGGATATGCCTTATTGCTAAGAAATATTGGTCTAAGATGGTTGGAAAAGATGACGAAACTACAAATAGAATTTAAACCAGAATTGTTTTTGTTAGGAATATTAAGACCTAATTATGGTAAAGAGAATGACTGCTTGATATTGCATGTTTTAACAGCTGCAAGGATAGTATTTGCCCAATTTTGGAAAAATGAGAATTTACCATCTGACCAGATTATAATTACTAAAATTTTAGAGTGTGCAGAAATGGATAGATTAACATTAGAAATGAAAGAAAAAGATGATTCAATTTATTTTAGAACTTAGGAAAAAAATTATCAATGGTTAGAGACACGTTAGAACTTGAAGGATTCAATATTTTAGAATAGAATAGATGACTGATTTTTAATCGAGTTCTAACTAACATTTTGATGATATGATTATTTTTCCTGATTTACTGATTTTCATTTGTTACTTTTGATTGTTAGGATTTTTTGAGATTTTATTAGCAGTGTTTACTTAATAGATCAATGTATTTGTTTACTAATTGTTTTTAATATGTTATAGTCTAAACTTTGGTAAAAATGGTTGAATATGATATTTACTCATTATTATAATCCGGATGGTAGCTTGTTTGTTGAAATATATGATTGTACCTATCCTTATTTTACCTTAATTCCTTATTCCCTTCTCCTTCCCCTTTCCTTCCACCCCTCCCTTTACCATACCTGTATTGTTCCTATTTTTCCTTAGCTATATAAACTTAATAAAATTTTGTTAAAAACAAAAGAAAACTTCTATATCTAAAAGAAAAAAGATTTGCACACAGAAAAATAGCATGTCAGAAACTTTGCTGAACTTCTATAAATCTTAGGTACATGTAGATTTGTTGACTTTATACAGTTCCTCCAAGTATGGTCTGATGTAATCCAGAATTAGATTTACCATCACACTGCTAAAAATAATTGTCTTTTTCAATTATTAAATAAGCTATGTTCATTAAAGTGATGGTGGATATGGTTGCATAGGGAAAGATTTAAAATATTGACACACATGTGCAGGTTTTTTTTAAAGATTGCATTTTATTTCAAGTGTTGCTAAAATTGTTCAAATTCATTTTGAAATGTCATTTATCTATATACTAATCAGCCCACTCTTCAGTTCCTACCCAACCTCATTTAAGGATAAAAATGAAAAATAAAAAGCATGAAAAACTCAGGTAGGCTCTCATGAAATGAACATAACACTCTTGAATTTTCTATTGAGAGTCAAAATGTGCAGTTTACTCTTTTCTATACCTCTCTATTCAACTGAAGAGGAAAAAAATTATCAATCCTGTGTTACCTGATACTAAATGACATTCCTATTTATGCCTATAAATAGCTCTTTCCCAAAATTTGCAATTAGCCGATTAGAGACTAGGTCAAGCTTCATTTATTTTAGAAACAAATCTCTAAAACACAATCTTGTTTATTGATTATTTTGTTTTAAGAATTTGTTTCACACACTTGAATCAGAAATAATTTCAGAGTACCTTAGATCAATAAAGAAAAATGAGTGCTGCCTTCAGGTTTACAATATAAATAGACACAACAAAAGGAGTTGAATGGAAAACCAAAAACCAGTATTAATATTTAATGTAATGGATCATGTTATAATCAGATATAAATCAGATATTATGGCTATGCTGGAAATATTTTTCCATAACTATCCAGAATTGAAATACTTCAGACAAAAATATTCCAAGCTGAGTCAACAGAATAAAGGAGAATACAGTATTTGTAGCTCAGGGTTGAAATGAGGAATTCTTGATCTTTTTGAGCTTGTTTGTTTCATTACCCAAACTAGGTAACATCATCAATGGATAATGAAAAATTGGCACAAAAATAACCAAGCTCAGAGAGAACAATGACTGCTGAGTCAAAAAAAAGTTTTTTATTTATCCACAAAAATACTTTTTTGTGATCTCATCATAGAGTGCATGGGAAATCATGACACTGTGATGCTTCATTGTGACTGAATTGATGAATTCATTGAATTGATGAAGCATTGTAATGCTTCACTGTGGATCTTTACAAAGGCTACAGAACTGGACTGCACTGCTGTATCTGTTGTCATGGTTCTGACAGATGCAATTCTTCAAAGAACCTGGAGGCATTGTTTACCTTAAGGAGTCTTTAATCAAAAGAGCATAGCTTCAACACATACACGGTCAAGCCAAAATCTGGAATCCCCTCCCCTAAGAATACAGTATCAAAAGCACAGTTCCTCCCTCTAATTAATTGTCATAAATCACATTCTCCAATTAGTTTGAATTGTAAGCTTTCCCTCCAGTTTAACAACCTGCCAAATACTTATCTTCTCTTATTTCAAAACAGCCTTGAGAGACATTCTTCCTCCCCCCCCCAGCACCAACTAATTCTAACTCTAAAAGTAACACACAAGTTAAAGAAGCAAAGATACATCTTTCTACGTTGTCAAGTGAGAACATTCGATGTTAGCAGCATTGACATCTATAGCTTAACATGGCACTGTGACTGATGCTTCCCTTAGCTGAAATTCCAGCCCAACCAGCCAAGAATTCCAAGCCAGAGTTTGAGAAAGGTATATTGCTATGGGGATTAGTGAGAGAGATCCAGTGGTGGGATTCAGCCAATTCATATCAGTTTGGCAGAACCGGTAGCTAATTTTTTGTTGCCCAGGCGTAGAATGGACTTCCGGAAGCAGCATCCACACAGAGAACCGGTTGTTCACATATTTGAATCCCACCACTGGAGAGATCTAATTTATACAAAGAATATTATGTCAGTAGAGGAAGTAAACCATAGGGAGCCATAGCCTCTGAAAAGGGAATTCCATTCCACTTGGGTCACAGAAGTACAAATCCTAAATCCTTTCTATTGCATGCTTTAATCCAGGCATATGGTGAATTTCGAGGGTTTTAACTCTATAACTCAACTTATCAAGAGTCAATCAACATATTTTAAAAAAATGTCTATGCAAGCTGAGATTTCAGTTTCTTCACAATCAAACTTTGGGATTCATTGTCTAGTTGAAATAAAAATCACAAGCCAAAACTTCCAAGAGAAAACAATGGTAATTTATTTGTACTCCTTTGCAAGCACACAGTGGACACACCTTAAATCTTCAATATTTATTCTTTATGTTCTCCATTGCTGTTACAAATTTACCTCCCACCTCTTCTTCATTGGCTTAGTAATCATGCTGTAATCATGTCATCACAACCTATCCAAAGCTTCTAAAGTTAATACATTATCTCCACCCCAATTACATCTCCCACTACTCTAATTTTATTGCCCCTGGCCCTTATTTACAAATTACCTTTTATGGTTGTTAGTTCCGATTGTCTCTAAAGTTGCTATCACATCAGTAAATTCTGGTTAGGACCAGTTTTCAGCATAGCAGAGATCTTCCTAGATACAATTCTCAAGCTTCAAGCTAAGCTCATGAGATTAAAGTATACACCGTACAACGTATTTGCTTCACAGGCTAGCATGTCTTCTCACAGTTCTGTAAAAACAATAGACCCTTTTCCCCACAATCCCTCCTTTTTCTTTTCACAATCAATATTGATTTTTATACTCATATTTTTCAAATTGTCTCAACATTCTTCCAACTTCTTCACTATCATCTTTCATTTTCCATCAAACCAAGCATTTTTTACAACTCATCATCATCATTGGTCCAAGCTGCATACAACAACAAAGCATCATTCCAATTATCAATATTAAAATTCCCAATATTATTAATTGTTTTACCCATCCGCCCAAGTTAGGGATCCAATCACTGAGTCTTTTCATGGGATTCCAACCATCTCTCCCTATGGCCCTAGCCATTCATGATGTTTTTCAATTAATTCAAAATAAACAGGTACTTCTTTACTAGTATTATGTATCCAAGTGCAACAACTATAATCAATTCACTTTGCACATAGTCCACTCACAGCAGCTGCTAATCTTTCTATTTCTAACTGTTGTCTTAACAATGTAGTCCTCACTATTTTTAATTATTCTCTTAATAACATTATATCACTTTGAGTTATGTTCATTATTTCATCCATAATATTGGTGTAATTATTTATTCTTTTCATCATTTCCATCCCCTGTAAACAAAGGGGCTAAAGTCCACCATCTATCCTGTAAACAAAGGGGCTAAAGTCCACCATCTATCCTCAGTTTCAAACAAATTATCTTTTTTCCTTCTCTTTAATAAATACTTGGGATGTTCTGGTGTGAATATATGTGTCTCAACCTGCACCTCCATTACCAGCACCAACATGGCAAGGTAACAACATCCGACTCTTCTCATGTTCATATATTGGAAACATTTGTTTTCACAACAATAATAAATGTTATTTCCAGCACTAGGCATTAGCAACACCGTTGTGCCTTTCTGATCGTGCATCATGGCATTATTCATAATCTCCAAAACATGGAACTACTGGTGTTATGGACCATCACTAGTCCAATTCAGATAAGCCTCATACAAAGATTTATTCTTGGATGATTGAAACAAACTTCTGGTGACACTTTGACACTTATTAAAGGTGTCCAAAGTCATGGTGACATTGACTACAGTATTTCCACACCAGCCATCTCCAGTGTTAAATTTCCTCTGACACACCAATCAGGGACATATAAACTTCCCACTATCTCTTGTATCTGTATTTGTTCTAACTGTCTCTCTCACACAACAAAGTTTCCATAATGGATACTTGAAGTATTCATTAAAATCTGTGAGATATTAATAGGAATCGCTACCATTGGAATCTTCATTGTCTTCTTATTCAAATGAGAACACACCCAACAACTGGAGTGTCCTGATTTCCCAGCATAAAGATATTTCAAAGCTAGCCAAGTTTTGGTTGGTTTGGTATCCATAACTTCCATATCAACATCAAAAATGATTCAGTATTTTCTATAATGGCAGTAGCAGAAGGTTCAGCAGAAGGAGCAAGAGTGGCTTGCAAAGCACTTTTTAATTGTTACCATCTCCACCCTTCATCCGAATGCAGACCTTAACCTGCTGATTCAATTTATTGCTGGTAGTAATAATCACATCATCCCACAGAAACCATTTAGTGGCAGTATATATCAATATACTCTGAGGAGGTCACTGTTTTCTCAGTTTATTAACTAGTTGTTGACTGAAAACTCTAGAAATTGGTACTTTACCTTTAACTTCTGAGCTGCATTTGCACTGTGTTCCAGAACTTACTTGAAGTGTCAGGATTGGATTGAAAAGTAGGCCACAAAATAATAACAGCAATATCCCCATCTTCTTCAAAGCAAGGAATATTACAATAACCAACAGTTAACACGATGATAACATTAACAACCATCAGTGTTACAATTACAATTGAAAAAGACACACTTCAGGAACTGGTGTTTCTTCTGACTTCTTTCTTCCAAACACACAAGGTATCTCTTTCCTGACACAGTAGAAAATTAGAATTCCAAGTGCAGTTAACAAATCCCAAGTTACCCAAAAATGCCAAGATTCCAGCATTGGTTATGACTTCTTCAGTTTAATTCGTAGAAGATCTTCAGTTTGTTGAACAGTCCAGATTGTTGATTGTTCTACTGGTCCTGTCAGGGCCCACTTCGATATCTCATCCTAAGAAAGCAGAACTCGTGGAAGCAGTTTCTTCCAAAAGGAACTTTTATTAGGAGAAGCTTATAGCAGGTATAATAGACAGGATCTGAGGGTTTCCCACTTAGATCAATAGGTTAAAAGTGTCGCAAGCAAACCACACTCCAATAGTTCATCCAGTCAGTTCAAATGGGCAAATCTCTAGGTGTTAAGTCTGTTGTGGGAAAAGCTGATAATGCCAGACTATCTCAGACATGTAGCAGTGTTTGTTGGGTCTTCGCACCTTCCCTTCTGAAAGAGGAGATAAGCCAGATGCCCAGAGGTGCATTCCTTTCTTCCCCCTCCTTCAAATTGACATCAAGTGGAAAGACAGAAAGAGTTACATTGTAGCGATAGAGGAAACAAAGAGGCCTGCAGCATTCCCCCCCTCCCCTCCAGGAGCATGGCAGAACCCAGAAGAATAGAATGAATAGAGTTTGAATTTAAATTAGAAAGAGCCCCCTTAGAAATGTGGGTTCTTACAGGTCCCTTCACTCGAGTAACGTGCCCACCTCTTCTCTCAGGTTCTCACAGCAGTTTCAGTAGTTAACAGCACTTGGTATGATCCCTCTCAGTTCGGCTGTAGCTTTTCCTCTTTCCAAGTTTTGATTAGGACTCAATCTCCAGCTTTATAAGAATGTACTGCAAAGTCCAAATGTGGGGTTTGTGCTAGGAGTCTAGTGCTAGGAGTAAGATAAAGAAGAAGACAGCCCCAGTATATAGTTCTTTATAAACATATTCTTTAGTTTCATATTGTGGAATTTCCCCCACTTGAGGAAATTTAATGAAATCAACTTGAATGCACTGAAATGGTCTCACAGCTATATGTCGCCCTCCTCTTTCTTTATGTCATAGAACTTTTTATTCACTCATTTACATACCATACATTTATCACAAACTTACTTAGCCACTGTATACAACCCACAGCATCCATAAGCTTCCAAAAACAAATCACATCAGCATTTCTCTTCCATCAGGTAATATCTACTTTCCTTCTTTTGTTTTCACTGCCCCTACTTTCTCCAACTCTGACTCCTCACCTATAGTGAACACTAGATTAATCCTTGGTTTTTTCACAATAGGAGTTAAACTTAACATTAAACATTCAGTTCCTTCTGCAGCTGCCAACTTGGCTTCTAAGTCAGCTAAATTATTGTCATAGTCTTCAAAACAATTTCTTTTCTGATGCCCTTCTACATGTATATAGCAATCTCTTCAGGCAATATCAAATTGTCCAATACCTGTGTAATCAGTTCCCCATGAACTGAATCCTTCCCTTTGCTATTAATCAACCCTTGTTCTTTCCAAATCTTTCCAAAAGTGTGCACTATTCCAAAAGAATACTTTGAATCAGTGTATTCTTATAAATAGGAAGACCTGGAGGAACGTTGTCCATGGGGTTGCAAAGGGTCGGACATGACTTCACAATTAACAACAAAATTCTTATAAATGGTTGTTTTGTGCTTGCTAATGAAGAAGAAGACCACAATTTTGAGAACATTTCTATACAGTACAAACTCCTGTTTTGCACAAGTTACTTAACTACGCAATTGGACATTTGCAGAAAAATGAGAGTGCAGGTTAGATGGGAACATTTAGCCTGGTCCTATTCAATCAAAGTAGGATGGGAAGCATTAGTAAGAATATCTACAAGTAGTGTATTTCCTGTGCAGACATTTTATTCGACTCTGATACCTTCAGAATATTAAAGCTACTAGCAAAAAAACAACAACAAACAGATATTTTTAACCAAGGACAAGTCCGAGGCATGATTGGAAACAACACTCAGAAATAACATTTTCCTTCAATTAAGTCACATTATTTGTTGTACATAGATATTGTTATGTATTGATGTGAATTACTTGGAAATGGTTGATAATGCTCAAATGACTGTGTCCGTTCAAACTCCAGACTGACTGTCTACATACTCATTAGTGTAAGGACCCACCCCACTTTGCATCTTAAGAAGACAGAACTCTTGGAATAATTCTTCCAACAGGAATCCTTTATTAAGAGAAAATGGTTGCAGGCATGCTAGACAGGACTTGGGGTTCAAGCTCTCCCATTCAAGGTTTTAAGGGGTTCCCCAGTAGTCCCACCCAATCAACCCCCCTTCCAGTGATAGTTTCAAGTATCACAATTCCATCCCCTTTCTTCTTCCGTCTGGATGGAGACTTCAGATAACTACATGAAAGGCAATTACTCTTCTTTGATATGTTAACGCTTAGAGGCCACAATAAACACACATTCAGTCCTTTGAAGTGTGCTGAAGGAAGTGAGGGCCATAAAGCCCCTTTGCTCTCCCCCTTTTCTCCCTCTTATGGCAGAATCCAGAGAAGGCAGAATTGGGAGTTTCTATGTTTGATAATTAAAGATGAAATATAATTGGATTCTGACATCCGGCCCCTCTTAACAATAAGAGAGATCCACCTGAAAGAAAACACAAGTAAAAAATTTAGTTAGGCTTGTTAGGATACTCTGTGTGAAACTTCTTCAATAGCTTCGGGGCTCTGACGTGACGTTTATGGACCCACTCATTTTGTGAGGCAGGGAGGTGTTTCCAGGCAACTAGGTACTGAGTTGTTCCACGATATCTCCTAGAGTCAAGGATCTCTTTTATTTCGAAGTGTTGTTCCCCCTCCACCATGATTGGAGGTGGTGGGGGGGGGATTTTTGGCCGTAGAGGTGACTGATGCTCTCTTTTCAGCAAGCTGCAATGAAAAATTGGGTGTATTTGCCTGAGGTTTTTGGGTAATTCTAATTCTACTGTTACTGGATTTATGATCCTTTTAATTGGAAAAGGTCCTATATATTTTGGTCCAAGTTTTTTACAGGGCTGTAGGGACTTTAGGTATTTTGTAGATAAGTACACCATTTCTCCTATAATGAATGGTGTAGGCTCAACCCTTTTTTTATCGGCTTGTGCTTTGTATGCCCGCCTAGCTTCATCTAGTGATTTTCTGACTATTGGCCAGGTGTTTTGTAGGTTTTCCATCCATTCTTTCAGTGAAGGGATCGTTGGTTCTTTTGGGGTTAACTCTGGCATAGGGTTGAAACTTTGGCCGTTGGCTATTTGAAAAGGAGTGTAGCCTGTGCTGGAGTGGACTGCATTATTGTAGGCAACTTCTGCAAAAGGAAGTAAGTCCGTCCAATCACTCTGTTGGAAATTTAAAAAACATCTCAAATATTGCTCAAGTACCGACTGGCAGCGTTCCGCTTGTCCATCTCCTTGAGGGTGGTGGCTAGATGTCAATCCCTGAGTGGTCCCTAAGAGGGATAAAAATTCCTTCCAAAATGCAGACGTAAATTGCACTCCCCTATCAGAGATGATGCGTTGGGGTGCCCCGTGCAATCTGTAAATGTGCTGGATGAAAAGTTTTGCTAAGGCCTTTGCAGTGGGAATTTTTTGGCAAGGGATAAAGTGCACCTGTTTGGAAAATAGGTCCGTGACTGTCCAGATAACAGTATTCCCATTGCTTTCAGGCAATTCCACTATAAAATCCATGGCTATTTCCCTCCAGGGGGCTGAGGGACTTGCCACTGGTTGTAACAGCCCTGGCGATTTCCCTTGCAACCTCTTTGCTGATGCACAGGTTGGGCAGCTGGCAACATAACTTTCTATGTCCTTTTTTATTGATGGCCACCAAAATTGCCGTTTAATTAAGTGTAAAGTTTTTACAAATCCAAAATGCCCTGCTGATTTTGTGTCATGGCAAAGTTGCATGAAAGTTAGTCTTTGAGTTGTTGGTATATATAACTTTTCCCCTACCCAAGGCAATCCGTCTCTCATTGTGCACACATGTTTGTTTTTCTGGAACCAATCATCTGTTTCCAAACTTTTTCTGAATTCAATCCCAGTTTGGCTGTCCAGTTGTGGTTTTATTTTGGCTTGGGTTCTTGTGGTTACTGGCGCTGCCAGTTGTGACTCTGCCATTATTGGTCTAGAGTCTGTGGTTCGTGCGCTGTTATATTGGGGCATGCGAGATAGTGCATCTGCCAGGAAGTTCTTTCTTCCTGGTAAATGTTTGAGCTTAAATTGGAATTGATGAAAATGCTGGGACCAGCGGGCTTGTTTGGGATTGAGTTTCCTGGAAGTTTTCAGGGCTTCTAAATTTTTGTGATCAGTCCATACCTGGAAGGGGATTTTGTTGCCTTCCAGGAACTGTCGCCACGTGAGTAATGCCCAACGTATCCCATAAGCCTCCTTCTCCCATACGGGCCAGCGCTGTTCTGTTTCCGTGAGTTTCTTAGATGTATATGCACAGGGTTGCAATACTGCATCATCATTTTCTTGTAATAGCACAGCCCCCACTGCCACATCACTTGCATCTGCCTGTATTATGAAGGGTTTGTCCATGTCTGGGTGCCTTAGTACTGGTTCGGCAGAAAAAAGTCTCTTTAGTCTCTCAAACGCTGCTTGGCACTCCATTGTCCATTTTAGTGGCTGGCTAGGTTTTACTGAGGATGTTCCCTTCGTTTTTAGTAAGTTAGTGAGGGGCAAGGCTATCTGTGCAAATGAGGGGATGAATTGGCGGTAAAAATTTGCAAAGCCCAGGAAACTTTGTAGTTGCTTTCTTGTGCGGGGTGGTGCCCATTCTAATACTGCTCTGACCTTCTCTGGGTCCATTTCAATGCCCTGTGGGGATATGCGATAGCCTAGGTAGTCTATCCTTTCCTGGTGGAATTCGCATTTTGAGAGTTTGGCATATAGGTGAGCGGCTCGCAGCTTCTTTAAAACCGCTCTGACAAGTTTGACGTGTTCTTCTTTTGTTTCGGTAAAGATAAGAATGTCGTCCAAGTAAACAAGGACCCCCTTAAACAGGTGCTCCCTTAGAACGTCATTGATTAATTGCATAAAGACTGCAGGGCCCCCTTGTAATCCAAATGGCAAGACTTTGAATTGATAGCACCCCATGGGGCAGTTAAATGCAGTCTTCCATTCGTCCCCTTCCTTGATTCTTACTCGATAGTAAGCTTCCCTTAAGTCTAGTTTAGAAAAAATTTTCCCTTTCGATAGGTGTGACAGCATGTCTTTCATGAGGGGCAGCGGGTATAGGTTGCTTTCACTGATTGTATTCAGGGCCCTATAAATCCACGCATAAACGTAAAGAGCCATCCTTCTTCTCTCTAAAAAGGACCGGGGCAGCCACTTTAGGCTTGGCTGGCTCAATGAAACCTCTCTCCAGGTTTTTTTTTATAAATCTTTCCATTTCCTCCTTCTCCTTTGGGCTCATGGAGTATAATCTGGGCTTCGGGAGTTTTGCCCCAGGCTTGAATTCAATGGTACAGTCTGTGGGTCGGTGGGGGGGAAGCTCATTCGCCCTCTCCTCACTGAAGACTTCAGCAAGGTCCCTATATTCCTCTGGTATTTCTGTTAATCTTTTTTCCTCTCCTATGGATGCTTTTTCTATTCTTGATTCTGGTAGCCTCCCTTGGGGTTTTAAGTCCATAGGGTCCCCCTTCGGGAATTTGATTTCTGTCGTCCTCCAATTTACCCAGGGGTTCCATTTTTTCAACCATTCCATCCCTAGAATCATTGGGCATTCCATACCTGGGGTCACCACAAACGTTAAGTCCTCTTCATGGTTGCCCAGGGAGAGATGTATTGGCAAAGTGGCTAGGGTAGCTGGCACCCCCCCTGCTATGGATCCATCTAGCTGGCCAAATGAGATTGGTTGTTCCAGTCTCCTGGATGGGATGCCCAGATTCCCCACTAGTGTTGGGCTAATGAGGCAGCGGGTACAGCCAGAGTCTATTAAGGCTTTCACCTTCACAGCTTCGGGCATGGGGGGGATTAATATAGTCACTGTTTTGAAGATGGGTGTGATGCATCCACTTACCAGGGGTTCGCCCTCCGAGCTGTCATCTGAGGCATCCACCGGCCCTGTGGTGTAGGCTGGAGTCCTTTCCCCTTGGTGAGCAGAGGTGGGGGTTTCTGCAATTTCCATCATTCTCATGGCCGTTTCTTTTGGCTTAGCTGAATACTTTCCGGGTTTGTTGATTGGGGATCTGTCTGGGTTGTGCTGGGGGCCCTTTGAGCGGCATTCTACAGCTCGATGCCCTTCTCTTCCGCACTTGAAACATCTCATTTGCTTCTTGGCTGTATCCGATGATTTCACCGGTTGGTGTGTCAGCTCAGGCGGGGGGCGGCTCCATTGTTTTCCTCGGCGATGCCTCTTCAATATGTCGATCTCTGCTTCCTCTGCCAAGACGTACCATTCCTCAAGTCGATGTGGGTCTCCTCGGGGCAGGCAAGCATCATATAGATCATAGTTTAGTCCGTCTTTGAAACGGCCAAGGAGGATGTCTTCTGGCCAATTCAGTTTGCTGGCAATGGCCCGGAATTCTTGTGTATACTCAGCCACTGGGCGTTTGCCCTGCCTCATCGTTGTTATTCTTTCACGGGCTTTGCGATCAGCCAGGGGGTCTTCAAATCGTCTTCTCAAAGAGGACATGAAACGGTTGAAGTTACTGAGTTCTGGGGCATTGGAGTCATGCAAGTTCACTACCCAATCCGCAGCTGGTCCATCCAGGGCAGATTGCACGATCCGGATGCGGGCTTTGTCGCTGGGAATATCCTGCCCATATTCCTCCATGTAGCTGAGGACTTGGGTTAGGAAAAATCCCAAGCGTGTTGGCTCCCCTTTGAATTTCACTTCCAACGGTGGACGTCTTGGAATGGATTGGTGCCTCTGTTGTGGGTGGTAGTGCCTTCCGTCCAGATTGCCATCTGTGGTCCGGTAGGGGGTGGGAGCTCCTGGATCAGTAGATGTCCCTGGGGTTGCAGGTTCCACGTCCCCCTCGGTGTCTCTCCCTTTGCGGCTCCAGGAACTGGGGCGGCCGTAGGGTTCAGTATTCTCCTCTCCTAGGGAGCTGAGAGTTCTTTTCATCAGGTCAATAGCTTTCTCTAGGATCCAGTCTGAGTACGGTGCCCAGCTTCCTCCCTCTTCACTTGCGTGCAGGATTTCTCCATCTCCTGCTTCCATTCTGGTTGCTTGGTCCCCCGTCTCAGGGTCACCTTTCTTGATTCCTTTCTCCACTCACTTTTCTTTCCAACGCCCATCGACCAGCGAGGCTTGTGGTCCTGTGTCTCCACCACTTCTTCTCCTGAGGAATCTGGCCTCTCGGATCCCAACATCTGGCAAGGTTCCAACTGGGTCAGCGGCTCTCTTTCCAGGGAGTTTTCCCCCTCTCTTGCTCCATTGTCTGACATGGTAAATTTTTGCAAAATCCCCCGGCAAGGGTCTTCCTTCCAGGTGGATTAATTTTGCAAGTCCTGTCTAATGTAAGGACCCACCCCACTTTGCATCTTAAGAAGACAGAACTCTTGGAATAATTCTTCCAACAGGAATCCTTTATTAAGAGAAAATGGTTGCAGGCATGCTAGACAGGACTTGGTGTTCAAGCTCTCCCATTCAAGGTTTTAAGGGGTTCCCCAGTAGTCCCACCCAATCAACCCCCCTTCCAGTGATAGTTTCAAGTATCACAATTCCATCCCCTTTCTTCTTCCGTCTGGATGGAGACTTCCGATAACTACATGAAAGGCAATTACTCTTCTTTGATATGTTAACGCTTAGAGGCCACAATAAACATACATTCAGTCCTTTGAAGTGTGCTGAAGGAAGTGAGGGCCATAAAGCCCCTTTGCTCTCCCCCTTTTCTCCCTCTTATGGCAGAATCCAGAGAAGGCAGAATTGGGAGTTTCTATGTTTGATAATTAAAGATGAAATATAATTGGATTCTGACATCTAGCTTGTGTTTAAGTGAGAAATACTGCTTTAATTCTATTGGCCGCTGCCTAGTGGTCATTTGTATAAATAGAGATTAAGTGGCAGTTAGTGCTGCTTCTGTGTTAACTTAATAAGCAAGTTGTTATTTGCACCAATTGCCTTGTCAATGCATCACCGATCCTGAAACAACAGTGGCGACGAGGATGGGATATGCTGTGAAGAGAGAGAGAGCATCAAAAGTCAGTAGGGGTAAGACCAGACCCCAGCACCCTGGTAGGAACCACATTCCACCCTTTTGCCTGCCAGCAAGCAACACTGGAGGCCCATGCCCTGAGGGACCCATCCCTAGGACCAATGCAGAAGCCTAAGCAGCACAAGGCATTGAGAGGTCGGGGACAACTCACCATGGCCAAGCTCAGAAAACTGTTGGAGTTCGACGTGTCGCATCCTGAGAGGTGGAGCTCATACATTTCGCAAGTTGAAAACTATCTGAGAGCTAACCAAGTTAGCAAAGATGGCTTAAAGGCTGCAACGCTGCTCTGTGTGTGTGGCCAAGTGACATTCAACATAGCCGAAAACTTAGTTGCTCCAGCTATACTTGAGTCAGTCGCCTACTCCGAGCTCAAGAAAATGCTCAAGGAACATTTTGAGCCGAAGCTCTCCATCATTGCCTGAGACACGCCTTTGAACAAAGGGAACAGCAACCAGGCAAGTTTGTTGTTGAGTTCATAGCTGCCCTACGATAGGCATCCGGGCTCTGCAATTTCACAGACCTCGAAGAGAAACTGAGAGACCATTTAATTTGCAGGTTGAGGAACAGGGACCTTCAGCAGAAGTTGTTCATGAAGGAGACCTTGTCGTTCCAAGACTCCCTGAAGGAAATTATGGCCAAAGAAGCCGCCGGGGGAGCTGTTAAAGCTTTATGGTCCTCCAAGAACACTCCCAGCCCAGAAACCATCCACCACAAGGACGCGGAAAGAGGCGAGGTCCCTGACATGGACCATGAAATCGATCAGCTGCAGAAGCCACTGGCAAGAGCTCAGCAGCCAATTGACAAGGAAATTCCCTTCACTCGATGTGTGGGCTGTGGAGGCCAACATAGATGCTCAGAGTGCAGATTCTGCACAGCAATGTGCCGGATGTGTGGCAAACAAGGCCACATTGCTGCCACCTGTAAGGGTCGCCAGAGAAATATTCCACAAGAAGAGTTCCCCAGGAAAGGTCCCGGAGTCCCGGGACAACACAAAGTTGGCTATTGCTCCAGCAGAAGAAGCATGTTTTGAATAGGTGCTCATCGCCCCCGTAAAGAAAAGCTGAGACTCAAAGTCAAACTTCAAGGAGTTCCATGCCACATGGAACTGGATACTGGGTCAGCCCTATCTATAATTTCCCCAGGAACTTTTAAACACATTTGCAGTCACAGCAGCAAACAAGTTAAACTCAAACCATCAAATCTCCTGCTAACAGATTTCCAAAACTCCTTCATAGCAGTTAAAGGAGAAGTGTACTCAAAGTACATTTCAAAGAGTTTGAGGGTTCCTCGGATATCATGGTAGTTGAGGGTCGTCGCACAAGCCTCATCGGGCTAGACTGGTTTGATGCCTTGGGCATCCATGTGACTGGCATAAACAGACTGCAAGCAGCGGACTTGTTAGCAGTTTGCCAGGAGTTTGCTGATGTTTTCAGCCCTAACTTAGGGAAGTACAAGGGACCTCCAATCGCCCTCCACCTTGATTCTACCATAACCCCAATAAGGATCAAGCCTCGTAGAGTGCCTTTTGTCCTCAAGCCAAAAATCGATGCAGAGCTGGACAAGCTGGTGCAACATGGTGTATTGCAGCCAGTAGATAGCAGTCAGTGGGAAACCCCATAGTTATGCCACTTAAGGCCAAAGGTGAGGTGCACATATGCACAGATTATAAGTGCACTATTAATAGAGTGCTACAACATTCATATCTGGTGCCTGTAGTCAGCCACATTTTGGTGTCACTACAGGGAGGTCGCATATTTGCCAAATTGGATTTGGCTCAAGACTACCAGCAACTGCCAATGGACGATGCCATGGCACAAGCTCAATCTATAGTTACCCACAGGGCAGATTTCAGGGTTAAGCACCTACAATTCGGGGTCAGTGTCACCCCAGGGCTTTTCCAGGGGGTGATGGAGCGCACACTCAAAAATATTCCAGGCATGTGTCCTTATTTCAATGACGTCCTCATAGCTGGGGAGTCAGTAGAAAAATTAGCAGAATGGCTTAAAGCCATCCTTCAGCGTTTCCGCAAAGGAGGGCTGAAACTGAAGAAGGAAAAATGCAAAATAGGAGTAGCTGTGACCGAATTCCTCGGTTTCTGCATAGATGCCACAGGCATTCACCCGGCTAAATCCAAGCTTCAAGCAATTCAGCAGGCTCCCCATCCTAAGACAAAGGGGGAGTTCCAGGCATTCTTAGGCCTACTCAATTTTTATCATGCCTTCCTTTCAAACAAGGCCGCAGTGGCAGAGCCGTTACACCGGCTCTTGGACAAAAAAGCACAGTGGCAGTGGACAAGGGTCCTCGAGGAAAGTTTCTTGGCAGTCAAATTACTGCTGTCTTCAAACTCGGTACTGATGCATTTCAATGAACAGCTGCCCATCAGCATTGCTTGTGATGCATCCCCATAAGGGGTAGGGGCTGTGTTGAGCCATTTAACGGCTGATGGGAGATAAGCTTCCATAGCTTATTATTCAAGGACTTTGTCCTTGGCAGAATGCAACAATGCCCAAATAGATAAAGAGGCATTGGCCATTGTGGCTGGTATCAAGAAATTTCATAACTATTTGTATGGTTGGCCATTCACTGTCTTTATGGACCACAAGCCACTGCTTGGTCTGTTCAAGACAGACAAACAAACACTTCAGATCCTCTCTCCACAGATGTTCAGGTGGTCCATCTTTCTTTCAGCTTATAATTACAGCCTAATTCACAAACCAGGCACAGAAATGGGCCACGTGGATGGCCTTAGTAGGCTGCCCCTGCCACACTTAGAGCCAGATCCCACTCCAGCTGCTTGCATTTTGGCTATCCAGTATTTGCCGGAGTCTTCCCTTAACGCAGGGGATGTGGCTGCCGAGATGGCCTCGGACAAGATGCTGAGTCGTGTGTTGAATTGGGTGCTCACAGGATGGCCGGACATTAGTCTGGGGCCTAACTTTCAGAGCTTCAGTAGGAGGAAGGATGAGCCATCAGCTCACAAAGGCTGCATGTTGTAGGGGAGTCGGTTCATAGTCCTGAACTCCTTGAGGCCCAGAGTGTTAGAGTCTCTGCATGAGGGACATCCGGGAATAGTCCGGATGAAGGCACTCACAAGAATCTACCTGTGGTGGCCAGGATTAGACAAAGATATCAAGGCCCAAGTACACAGTTGCTGCATTTGCCAGCAATCCAGACCAGAAATGCCTCAAGCCCCAGTCCACCGCTGAGAAACCACACAAGCCCCGTGGTCAAGAATCCACATCGATTTTGCAGGGCCATTTCAGGGACAGCTGTTCCTCATTGTGGTGGACAGTCACTCTAAGTGGTTAGAGGTCACACCTGTCCCAACTATGACTACTGCCAGGACCATCCAGGAACTGCGCAGAATCTTTGCCATGGACGGGTTACCCGACGTGATAGACTCAGACAATGGGACTCAGTTTACCACCACAGAATTCCAGTCCTTTTTGATGGCTAACATGATCGGCCCCTTTTCACCTGGCCTCAAACGGCCAAGCAGAATGCATGGTCTAAACAACCAAAGAATCTTTAAAAAGGATCGTAACTGGTAACTGGCAGCATAGGCTAGCAGACTTTTTACTCTGTCAACGCATGACTCCCTGTACTTCCACAGGCAGAAGCCCAGCAGAATTAAGATGGGGCCGTCATTTAATCACTAAGCTGGATTGACTGCATCCAGACCAAGTTGCCTCAGAATCAGCACAGCCAAAGTCACCGTGGAGCTTGCAAGTGGGCTACCCAGTTTGGGCATGAAACTACAGTCAAGGGGCACTGTGGGTGGTAGCTGTGGTTGGTAAAGTGTCAGGGCCACTTTCTTACAAAGTGGTCCTGGAATATGGTCGTGTGCTACATCAGCACTTTGACCAACTACTCAGAAGGCTAGTGAACCAGCTGCTGGCTCATGACTCTTGCGAAAGTCAAATTCAGGCTCAGCACAACAGCAGCTGGGCATCGGAATCCCTAGCAAGAATCCCAAAAGAGGGGACGGGACACTAGCGGAGGGCAAGTTGGCTCTGAATGCAGAGACTGCACCCACTGAGCAAATCTGGCAGACAGCTCCGATTTCTAGTCTGGTGGAAACTGTTCCACCAATGAACACTGGCTCGGGTCTACCCAGACAGACCAGCAACACAGAGTCAGGTCTACCCATAGTAAATGGGTCCCAAAGTCCTGGTCTACCCAGGTGAGTTAGTAGACCAGGGGCCTCCAGCACTGCCGAGACGTTCAGAATGGTCGAGAAGGCCACCAAAGTATTTATAGGACTATGTTAAATACTTGTCATTATGATCTATCTAGGGGGAAGGGTGTTATATATTGATGTGAATTACTTGGAAACAGTTGATAATGCTCAAATGGCTGCGTCCATTCAAACTCCAGACTGTCTACATACTTGTTAGCTTGTGTTTAAACGGGAAATGCTGCTATAATTCTTTTGGCCACCACCTAGTGGTCATCTGTACAAATAGAGGTTAAGTGGCAGTTAGTGCTGCTTCTGTGTTAACTTAATAAATGAGTTGTTGTTTGCACCAATTACCTCATCAATGCCTTACCGATCCCAAAACATAACAGATATTGCTCTTAAAGCTTGGAGTACAAGGCATATGGTGACTTGAACTATGCTTACAACTTCAACAGTAGCCTAACCCATTCATCAAACCTTGTCAAAACAACATCCTTAGTATATAGTTCCTCTCTGTTTCTCCAACAATTAAAGCTTGATTTAATGCATACAATTCACAAATCTGTACAGATCAACGTAAAGGCAACTTTCCTGTTTTTACCAAAACTTCTTTTCTTCTGTCCACTATTGCATATCCATTTCTCCTCTTCCCTTCCACCACTCTGGAGAACCCATCTATAAACCAATTAGCTCTTTTTCCCAGAGCAATATCAGTTAAGTCAGGTCTAACTCTCTTTGCCTCGAGCAAACCTCCTCAGGGAGTCCTAATTGTCACCTTTGAACTGCCGCTTCCCATGTTCCCTCTCAGATGTGGGGCTCACTGTAGCTCAGTCAGGTACAAAAGGAAAAAAACTTCCAGGATATTTGTAAAAAATAAAGCCTCCAGGAGAACTTTGGTTCCCTGTCCAAGTACCCTCACCTCTTTCCCTGAGAACTCCAGGATTTTGGACAAAAAAAAGGTGTCCAGGAGGACTCCAGTTCCCAGACAGAGTATCCTCACCTCCTTGTTTTGGGAACATTTCCGGATTCTTCGTTAGTCCTCTCCTCCACTCTGCCTATGCGAGGAATACAGGCACTGTATTCCTCCTTCCTGCCTTACAGATTACAGGCACTTTACAGGCACTTTCCTGAGCTAGGATTTGCTTACAGGGCCTTACCAACTGGTTGCCCAAATCCAATTCTCTCATTGACTCATTCCATTCCATTTTCACACAACTTCTCCCTTTTTCCTAACAAAAGGTCCTGTGCTCTGGCCAAACTCCCATGCTTTCCAGGGTCTGCCACTTGAACAGATCCTTTCTGCAGTTAGGAAAGATCAGAGGGAGCAAAATCCAAGTGTTATTGGGAAAAAAGGGTCTTCTCACTCACACACACAGACATACACACATTTCCTTTGTTCCCCTGGGCTTTAAAGTTAAAATTTAGAGGTAGTCACCTTCACCTTCTTTCCAAAGCAGCCCTTGAGCTCAAACCCAAAACTCCCTTTATACCCTGGCTCCACATGGGCAGGGCCTTGGAAACCCATCCACAAACACAAGGGGTCTGCTGCCAGCAAAATGGGGCTTACCAGTCTCAGTCCATTGGAGAGGTTAGTTTGGAGTCCCATCCTGGGGTGCCAAATTATTGGAAGAAAAGTCTTCATCATGGTTCAATCCAAGATGGGGATAAACAACATGGCGACTGCTTTAGAAAGAAGGTTGCAGTTTATTGAAGAGGAGAGCCAGACAGAAAGATGGCTCTGGCAGAAAAGAGCGAAAAAAGGGCTGAACACATGTAGGGAGTGGGTTTTTATACCCTCTGGAGCTTTTTGTTTGGAGTTGTTCCCGTGGCATGAACTTCAACCTGAGTTTGAGTGTGCCTTTCTGGTATTCTGATGGTGATGGGTTAATCTTATTATGTCCAAAGGTCATATCCTGCTTCCCTGGGGCTGGGGCTGATGACTCTTAGAGTTTGGATGGAGTATATAGATTTTAGGTCTTTGTCTTCTTAATCTCCTAGCTCGCTGGATTTATATCTGCATCTCTATAGAGCTGGTTTCTGCTTGGGGAAGGGAGACCTGGGACTATTAAGAAAAACTGGGCATGCTTTCCTGCGTTTTTAAGATCCTTTGAGGAAATATATTTTTCTGCCCTTTTAATATTTCCTTCTCTGGGAGATGACTTCCCACACTACAAAAGCAAGTATCAGATTTCATATACACCTTGTTTTTCTCAGGCCAGAGCTCAATGGGTTAAGTGAACAGAGAAGAAAAACCGCACCCCTCTCCCTCTGTCTCTCTCCCTTTTCCAAGGGAAAAAAATCCTTGAGTTAAAAAAAAGTAACAATCAGCTAAAAACAAGACAAGAGGAAAAAAATGTTTACACAATTACATAGAAACTCACCACCACCTCGCCTTTCTCTTTCTAATCAGCCATTTCACAACAACATAAATCTGCAATTTACTGTTTCTTTCACAGTCTGGGGGGGGGGGCTAACACACACAAGCATTTACACATCAGCATACCCACATTTATACTCCATTCAAACTATACATTTCCTTTCATACTTTCTCCAGGCAAACTTTTCATAAGGCAATGAGCTCCATTTTCCAAATCTTTTTTTAAAATAAGGCCTTTTTTATTTATTGTTATTATTAGACACAACACAGACACACATGTACACTATCTCCACCCTCCTCTAACAAAAATAAACTATTTTTCTTTTCCTTAAGTACAAATGTACTGCCTGGGATCCAACAGGCATATAACTTCTATTATTAACATATATTTTTAGTGCTTAACATAGACAATTTTCAAAACTTCCATATATTGGCCAAAATACACTAGTACCTTTAATAGGATTTCTTGGCCACTCAAAATAACAATATTGAATCATTCTTTCTTTGATTTTAGTCCTAGTTTTATAACATTGCGCCCCATGGACTATCTGGTGGAATATTCAGAGGAGATCCCATCTCCCCTCCACGTCACTTCTTACCAACCCTGTTTCCCATGCTAGGACCACAGTCTCTCCAAAGTTTAACCAAACCACCTGTTCTGCCCTTTTCCAGGGCTTTACACCACCTTGTGCTCCAAGCACGCCACACTACCCATCAACCTGGCCCCAACACAAAGAGCTATATATCCCAACCACCAAGGCAATACTTAAGAAGTCCAAATTTTCTTACCTTGGTCTGTGCACAGAGTTGCCCAGTTGCAGCACTTCAGTGCCCACTGTATAATCCCCCAGGACTTTCCCCTTACGATTGCTTTCTCTTAACCTCCATTCCGGATTCCACAGGCACACAGGACTCACCAATCATTCACAACATAGGACCATTGAGCTCAGTGGGACATATCTTCCTAGTTGGTGTTTGCTCAATGACTTCTGCAGCTGGAGAATTCCAGACGAGCCCCCAAGTTGTGGGATTCATTGTCTAATTGAAATAAAAATCACAAGCCAAAACTTCCAAGAGAAAACAATGGTAATTTATTAATTTATTAATTTACTCCTTTGCAAAGGGGGAGCTCCTTGTGAATGCAAGCACACAGTGGACATACCTTAAATCTTCAATATTCATTCTTTATATTCTCTATTGCCATTACAAATTTACCTCCCACCTCTTCTTCATTGGCTTAGTAATCATGCTGTAATCATGTCATCACAACTTATCCAAAGCTTCTAAAGTTAATACATTATCTCCGCCTCTGATTACATCACCCACTTCTCTAATTTTATTGCCATCGGCCCTTATTTACAAATTACCTTTTATGGTTGTTGGTTCCTAGGGATTGTCTTTAAAGTTGCTATCACATCAGTAAATCCTGGTTAGGACCAGTTTTCAGCATAGCAGAGACCTTCCTAGATGCAGTTATCAAGCTTCATGCTAGCTTCATGAGATTAAAATATACATAATGTATTTGCTTCACAGGCTAGCACATCTTCTCACAGTTCTGTAAAAATAATAGACCCTTTTTCCTACAGAACTAACAATGCAGAATAGGTGCTGAGTCCAGGAAGGAAAGGCTGGATAAATCACTACACCAACTATATCACCTAAAGGTATCTTATCCAGACACCACAGATTTCCTCATTGGAAAGTCTTTAAATAGAAACACTATTTTCACAATAAGAGTATCTAAAAATATTTTAGTGTCTCATTTGGAGGATGACAATTAAATTCAGGTGTTGATTTGAAGTTATACCCTTTGGAAGTGATTGAGATGTACCAAACCCTGCACCAGACAAAGATAAGTCGCTGTGAGAATGTATGAATACTTCACAGAAACACACACACATAATTATAAACTATTAATATTTACATATACATGTACACAATATATAATATTTAATCCCTATTAGAAAAAAAATGCCTGTTTCTGGGGCAGAAGGGCACAAGCGTTTATCTAGAAGCAGCTAAACTAAGAAGGCCCTGTTCCAATTAGAATTGAAAATCTGTTTGATGCTGTTGATGTGAGCCAACCATACTTCCCATTCTAATAGAAATAACTCAAACAAATACTTGGAGAAAAACAAAAATGAGAATAAAATTCTAATTTGTTTGTTAAACTAACAAAGGAAGAGTTGGTTTGAGAGAAATCATCTAGCCAGGTTTTATGCTAATGTAGGATTAGAAATCACAAGTGATATGATATGTGCTACTTGATTAGAAAAACTCAGTAGTCTTAACTTTTTTTGAGATAGTGCAGCCTTAGCAGAAGCTGTTATGGTTACATAGGGACAGGTTGAAGATGATGCTAGTATACAGTAGATACATCCTGAGTGAACTGGCTGTGACTACTTTTATGGTTAATGGATGGGACTTGATAATTCATCTGGTAGGCCTACATACCCATCCTTTCCTAAAACTGTACAAATTTTTGTGAGCAGGAATCATATGAGGGAATTTGCAGTTATAATAAAAGCAAAGATCTACAAAGGCTTTGCGATTCTTATTGGTATGGTACAGGCCTCAAACTGGACATGTTTAAAAGCTTGGTGATATTCACTCTACTACTATGCCATCATCATCTCAAGTATTATTTCACTGCTTCTCTCAAAATTTTTCTGAAACACAGAGCTGCTCAAAACTAGCAACTGGGAAGAGATATTTTAAGAGAAACATGTTGAGTAGTCTGGTTAACCCCTTTTTAAAGAGTTAAGTAAGAGTTAAGTAAATTTAAGATGAAAAAAAATTGCCAAATTGCCTGGAAATTCCAATCTGCTCTCAAAATAACTTTGGGATTCCTTGGACACCAAGGACAAGCCATTTCATTATAATTTATTATATATATATATATATATAGGTCTTTGGTTGCAGATAGCGGTTTGTGTGTATTTTCTTCTGGTAGATGGTGTGTCCTAGGGAGCCATTGGATTTCTTGTAGACTAAGACATCCAGGAAGGGAAGTTGGTTGTTAGTTTCTGTTTCCATGGTGAACTGTATTTTGGGGTGTAGGCTGTTGAGGTGTGTGAGGAAGTTGTCCAGTTTTTCTTTCCCATGTGGCCAGATTATGAAGGTGTCGTCTACGTATCTGAGCCAGAGTTTGGGTTTGTGATCCGATTTTTCTAGAGCTTGGGTTTCAAAGTGTTCCATGTAGAGGTTGGCAATGACAGGTGAGAGGGGTGATCCCATGGGTGCTCCTTCTGTTTGTTTGTATTTTTGTCCATTATAGATGAAGTATGTGTTGGATAGGCAGTGGTTGGTCAGATCTAAGATGTGTTTGGGGGGGTTATATTTGTTTTGGATAGCTGTCAAGGCTTCTTTGATAGGCACTTGGGTGAAGAGGGATATGACATCGAAGCTCACTAGTAGGTCGCTGGGCTGTAAGTTTTGTTTCTTTATGATCTCTATAAACTGGAATGAGTTTTTTACGTGTGAGGTGATGGATTCTGCATAGGTCTGTAGTTGTTTGGTGAGAAATTTGGCTAGGTTTTGTAGAGGTGAGCCTATGGAGCTGACTATAGGTCTGAGTGGGGTTCCTTCTTTGTGTATCTTGGGGAGACATTTTATTATATTAATAATAATTATTATTATTAATAATAATAATAACATTATTCTGTTATTAAACATTTTAATAACAGAATAATCAGAGAAGCCATCGAGATAGAAAAATGCCCACACAGCATGAAAAAGCGAGATGATACCTCCTGCCTACCAGCCATTTGGAAACCCGCCCTTATTGACAAATGACTCCCTAACACAAAAAATGATACCAGACCCACACTCACAAAAACCACACGGGATGTCACCACCACACATCCACGCAAAAAACAAACCCAAGGCCACACCAATGACGAGGCACGACCACAAACCAGAAGCCAGACCACAGCTGCATCATTAGCCATTTTAAACCCCTCCAATCCATACATGAAGCAAACTGACACCCTCCATGAAGAGGAGGCACGACCACGAACGCGAAGCCAAAAAATAGCAAGGCAGCCCAAAATCTTAAACCTCTCTGCAACTCAGACTAACCTGAGCACAACCAAACAGAACACTCCCCCAGCCAATCAGAGCACAGCCAAGCCCCTAACCATTCAGAACACACCTCCACCCAATCAGCACACAGCCAAGCTCCCACCCAATCAGTTCATACCCCCACTGGCAGTTAAAAGGAAGAAACAGCTAAGACCACACATTGCTGCTCAAAGCACGAAGCTGAAAACACCAGCCTGAAGATGACGAATGGGACTTCGTCGAAACGTCGCCAAGACACTTCCAATTTTACACGGGAGAAAACCCGAACAACCAAAGACCTACATACAAATACCCACGAAAACCTCAGAAAATATATATATATATATATATATATATATATATATATATATATATATATATATACACACACACACACATACACATACACACACACACACACACACACACACACTATTACCATTATAATTAAATGCACTGCATTCAGAAAGTATTCAGTGCATTCCGAAAGTATTCAGACCCCCTTCACTTTTGCCAATTTTGTTGTGCTGCAACCTGATTCTACAGTTGTTGGAATTAATTTTTTTCTCATTAATCCACAGTACTCCATATTGACAAAGGAAAAAGAAAAAAAAGAAAAAAAGTGAAAGGTTCTGAATAATTTCTGAATGCATTGTATATCTTTAAATCTGCATATTGTTTGGAGAAGCAATAACATCTTACATAAAAGTTTTTAACAGATAACTAACTAAATAAAATAAATGCATCATGGGCTTAGGTGATTCTTCCTACCCAACTACCAAGACAAATCTATACAAATATTCAAAATAAAATAAAAAATAGAACAAATCGTTTTTAAGAAACAAATTCCATATTCTTTTTTAATTAATCATGAATTAGATTGTTAATAATTTGGAAGTTAAGAATAAAAGAAAATAAATCATCATATTTATTAGATCTATATCCTGCCTGTTATAAAGAATCTAATAGTGATGGAGACAGTGAGCCTGCCTTTGTTCTTTCCCTGGTGTAACTACCATGTGGGATACATTGGGTTGAGAGAGTGTGACTGATCGAAAGTAATCCAGTGAGCTTCTATAGCTGTACATAGATTAGAAACAAAATCTCCCTGCTCCTAGTTTAACAACTTAATAATCTACATGACTCTCAATACAGTTGCAGGAGGCAGTAGACCTAAGTTTTGGAGCCCAAACATACTATAACTCCTGCAGAAAGTAATTATGCACCCCCACCCTATTCCTCTTTTCTCCCAGAAAGACCAGCCATAAGAAATACCTCAGAAAAATACAAAAGTCAAGCCGTTAATAACAATAATAAAAAAAACACCGGAGGGACATTCCACAAACCAGCCAGATGGTTGCGAAAGATAGGTTGTAGCAAGGCACTGACTGCAAGTGAATGCCAGCACTTGTAGATAACAAGCTTATTGAAAGTGGCTGCCACCTATCTTGATGGCGCTATTCATAACAAACAAGCACTACTGTCTATAACCCATTCAAAGTCTAGAGCTTTTGAAATCCTTGCAACAAAATCAAATAGCTAAGAAAAGAAGGGTAATATGATTTAAAATCTGCATTCCCCCACCTAAATCCAAAGGCAGGTCATGATAAGTCATTACCCAACATCTTTTAGAACAGCAAAAAAACATAAAAGCCCAACTCATTGCACAACCCTTGAAACATCTCAATTTCAGAATCCCAGAACACCATAAAAATCCATCCACTCACTCAACCATTTGGTCAGCTGCCCCAGAACCAAATTGCTGAATGTTACTTTGCTTCTGTAAATAAACCTCCTTCCAAGCAGCAGGCTTTGACCTTTTTATTTCTCTGGCAGCATTTCCCTTCTCCTGTCTGTTCTCCCAGCAGCAAAACGAGCCTTGATTTTTCTTCTAATACTCCCAAGTTCTCATTCATACCATAGAGTGGAATGTTTTCACAGGTTTCTTTCTCTCACACCCCTGACATACACAAATATGCCAGTAAAATGGTGGCAAAAATGCAGTAAGCATTTTACTAACTCCTGTGAAAGGCCTCGGTGAGGTTAATTGTAAGGACCTGCCTCAGTTAATCCTCCCAAGAAAGCAGAACTCTTGAAACTTGCATGGTCTCAATGGCACTTTTATTGGGAGGTATTGATAGCAGGATAGTAAGGCAGGATCTGAGGCGCCATTCTCAAAGCTGTCAGGTTTTTCTGTAGCTTCTTCTCATTCACCTGGAGATAAGGCAGATGGCTGGAGGCACATTCCTTTCACATCCCAAGAAAGATACTTCAAAGAGGATAGACAAAGCAATGGAAGTACACTGCCAAATACCCCAAGGTCCCCCTCCCCTCCAATAGAATGGCAGAAACTGAAAATGAGGGCATAGGAAAAGAATACATTGAGGGTCTGACTCTATCATGAGGATACTGTTCTTTTAAAAAAATAAAAATGCTACTTTCATCTTTTCTTTTGTTCCTCCAAAGTCAAATGTTAGTCATCTGTCACCTTGATTGTAAATTTTAGGCTGAGTACCATTAAATTATATGCATTAGACACAGTAATATTTCATGGAAATATGCAAAATAGTAAGGGATCCAGTCAAATATATAATACTGGTTATGCTGCTTCCATTAAAAAGGTCATCAAAAGTTATACTCTCAATTTTTTAATCAAGATTTTAAATTATGCATATATTGGTTTATTTATATAATGCACTGCTTTACAAAACTTTGAGATATAAAATATGACTAATGGATCAATAGTATCTTACTCAGAAAGATGTATCTCTCTGAAGTCCAATAGGATGTAAGCATTAAATATGCCCACAATTCTACTTCATAAAAGAGGGTGTCTCAGCATGTTAGAAAATACTGTTCTGGATACATGCTGATTCTATAATACCACACATATAACTAAGTTCATCTTGAAAGAAAAATAGAAACCATGGTTGTAGGTATCATCAAGAATTGTTTTCATAACATTGACTCAACTGTCTATATATTTAACTTTTGTCACCCACAATGTTGGTGAGTTTTGAGGTTCTTTCTTCTATTTCCTAAACCAATTTAAACTCAGAAGTGCTTTATAATCCTTTTGGGAATAAAGCAAAGCAGTGTGATTCTATATTTTCAAAACCTAAGTTGAATGGAAATTTTGCAGTAAGCAACCATTTGTTGCCAATTTATTTTAGTCTCTATCGCTGCTCTGAGGCTCTATTAGCCTATATGAATAGCTCAAAAATGCTGTCATCCAGGGTAATCCAATTGTTTACTTAGTCTTAAATTTCATTGTATTCCCTCTTCCATTTTTCCCTCTCCAACACTGTAGTATTTAAGTTCCAGAGTAAAATTCTTTCCCCACAAATAACTGCCTTTGCTGTCCATTCCTTTCTCCAAACTAATTTTGTAGAATCTCTAATGATTTTTGTATAAAGGTTACCCGCAGTTTCATTGGGAAAAATAATAAGTGTTATAGTTCTAATTTTGATAAGGTATGTTCAATTATATTGATTGTATTAAGACTTATTTTTAAGTAAATATTCCTAGGATTACATTATACAGCTTTGGCTTATCTGCCAGTTAAACCTATTATCAGTTAAACTTATTATCAGTAAAAATGCACTCTTTCATGTACAAACCCAGGCTGTAGAAAAAAAGTGAACTTTCCTGCATATTTAAATTAGAGAACATTTTTAGCATCAACACTTCCCAGCAACTTACTCTGCTATATATAAGATACAGACAGGTGTTTAAAAACCATGGATAAATGATGACATTTTAATGGCAGTTACTATAATTGTTCTGTAGTCAATCAAAAAATTCCCACTCACCCAGCTTAGTAAATGTATGTATTTTCATGTGAGAGTAATGATAGAATACCTGCAAAATGTCTATGGAGATTCTCTGTCAACCAGGTCATGGTTGTCACAAAGATACCTTTTCAAAAGGTAGCTGGACTTTCCGTGTTTTGTATATGTGAGAGTGTTTTTCCCTTGAAGACATTTCACTTCTCATCCAAGAAGCATCTTCAGTTCTGACTGAATGGTGGAGTAGAGTTCCCACTAGTCAGTCAGAACTGAAGATGCTTCTTGGATGAGAAGTGAAAAATATAAACACACATACACAGAGAAAGCCCAGTTGCCTTTTGAAAAAGCATCTTTGGCAAATATCTGCAGTAGCTTGAACAAATTAAATAAAACTCTACGAAGCAGTGCAGTGATGTTGTAGATTGGTCAGGATTCTATATTAAGATAGTTTTGATATATAAAGAAGATGCAAGAAAAGTATAGTAGGATTTCAGTACTTAGTATTTAGTAGTACTTCAGAACAAAAGTATATTTGTATGAATCTTTCATACTGCAAGACATCAATCCAGATGCAAAAAAGTCAAGATGGTCAACAGACTTAGAAAAGGTGAAAGACTTAAGAAGGGAGCAGGCATTGCCCAGAAAGACAGCAGGTGCATCTGCATATACATATATACATTATTGGGATCTGTTGAAACTATTGTCCCAGTTCAGAAGTTAAAGTCTGAGTGCTCCTATCACCACTGGGACCATTTTCGTTTATTTTCTACATCCTCTCTAGTTTTTCCTTCAGACCTTGGTTCTCCAGTTTCTAATATTCCTTTCTTCTTGCTCATCAGATGGATTGGCCAAAGAAAAGAAGGAATCTTTGAAATTACAGGCTGTAGTTTTTGACATCCTTAGCCTTAAGGAGGAGGAGGACAAGGAAAACAGAACAGAACAGACTAGACTAGACTAGACTAGACTAGACTAGACTAGACTAGAATAGAATAGAATAGAATAGAATAGAATAGAATAGAATAGAATAGAATAGAATAGCAGAGATGGAAGGGACCTTGTAAGTCAGAGGTCCCCAACCTTTTGGTTACCAGGGACCGGTTATGTGGAGAGAGATTTTTCCGTGGATCAGAGAGGGCATGGTTTTGTGTGCTGACTGCATCCCACTGATGGGGCTTTGCTTGTTTGTGTGGCCTGGTTGCTGGCATGCCATGGCCCAGTACTAGTCCAAAGACCGGGGTCTGGGGACCCCTGTTCTAAGTTATCTAATCCAACCTGTTCTAAGTTATCTAATCCAATCCTGCTTAAGCAGGAGACCCTATAACATTTCTGATAGATGGCTGTCCAATCTCTTCTTGAAAGCTTCCAGTGATGAAGCACCCACAACATCTGAGGGCAAACTGTTCCATTGGTTGATTGTTCTCAGTATCAGAAGATTTCTCCTTATTTCTAGGTTGAATATTTCTTTGACCAATTTCCACCCATTGTTCTTTGTCTAGCCTTCAGATGCTTTGGAAAATAGGTTGACCCCCTCCTCTCTGTGACAGTCCTTCAAATATTTGAACATTGCTATTATATCACCCCTGGTCCTTCTCTCAATTAGACCAGGGCTTTTCAACCTTTTCACTGATTGTACCACTTTTAGGATATGGCAATATTTGAGTACCACCTAGCAAGGTGTCAAAAACTTGACCAAAAAAACCCCAACCTGTTCAAAGTTGCAATTGCACTGAAATGACTTATGACCATTTTTCACACTTATGACCATTGCAGCATGCCCAGGGTCATGTGATTTATATTTGGATGCTTGGCAACTGATTCATATTTATGAGGGTCACAGTGGCCCAGGGTCATGTGATCCCCTTTTGCAACCTTTTGACAAGCAAAGTCAATGGCAAAGCTGCTGGTGGCTAAGTGCTAAAGTGGGACTTCCCTTCCTCCCTCCCTCCTTCCCTACCTCCCTCTTTCTCATGCCCACCTCCTTCTGAAGGAAGAATTTGAACCCCCCCCATTTTCTCTTTTCCATATATTCATCAAACAAGGAAAAGCCTCCGGAGACAGAAAAGACAAGCTGCTGAGGGAACTAGCTTAAAAAGGCACATTCCCCTTTAAGAATTAGCTATTGGCTAGAAAGGAAAGTTAAGGAGCCAGCAGCCAGCACCTGAGGAAGAAAAAAACAAATGTAGTAAGTACTGGCTGCTGGCTAAGGCAGCCTCCCCAAATGGCTCCATTCATAAGTAAAGGAATGCTACAGGCAAAATCCATTCAGGAGAAAAATACTTCAAAATCCCTTGCAGCAAAACTTACAGCTAACAACAGCAGAGCAATAGAAGCTAACACGAGACATCAGCCATCAGCCAAATAGAAATTGCCAAACACTCCTTAAGAACACAAAGCCCACATTGCACAAATCCCAGAACTTCAAAGTCAAAAAAGTACATAAGAATCCTTCCACTCTCCATCTCCTTCCCGCCTCTGTGCCTCACCTCCAGCCACTGCTGCCTTTTTTCATTCCTCTTGGAGGGTGACCCCTCCCCCACTGCATTTCTTGCCTGTTTGCTGCTGCCAGCACAGTGGCTGCCACAGCAGTTGTAGATCGGCTCATGGCCGGCCTGTTGATCTCCTCTCCTCTCCTCCCACCCTCCTCCTTTCCCTTTGGTGCAGCTAGAGCTGACTCCACCTCCTCTCAAGGCTGCTACATTTTATCTCCCTCCCTCTCCCACCCAAACTGCCTCCTTTTATGGCCTCTACTGTCTTCGCCCCCTCCTCCTCCTTTCTCATGGGGGAGGGTGAGCCAGAAGTGAGCCTGGGGCCTTTGCCTTGCCCCAGCCACTCTGCAACTCCAGAGGACTGTCTCACAGTAACTCCTTGCCTGCGCTGGCTCTTTTCCTCCCCCACTACACTTGGCCAGGCAGGGTTGCATACCTGCCGCTTGTTAATATACCACAAATGGTACACCTACCACTGATTGAAAAACCCTGCACTAGACTAGCCATATCAGGTTCCTGCAACTGTCTTTATGTATTTTAATCTCTAATCCTCTAATTACCTTTATTGCTCTTCTCTTTCTATAGTCTCAACATCATTTTTATAGTGTGATGACCAAAACTGGATGCAGTATTCTACTTGTAGTCTTACTAAGGCTTTATAGAGTGGTGTTAGTACCTCATGTGATCTTGATTGAATCCCCCTGTTGATGTAATTTAGGATTGTATTGGCTGTTTTGGCTCCTGTCGCATACTGCTGGCTCATTATTAATTGATTGTCTACTAAGATTCCAAGATCCCTCTAATAGTTACTGCTATTAAGCCTGGTTTCACCCAATCTATATGTGTACTTTTGGTTTTTCTTGCCTAAGTGTATGACTTTACTTTTCTCTACATTGAATTTCATTTTGTCAGATAGGGCTCAGTGTTCAAGTCTGTAAACAGCCATCTGGATCTTGAGCCTATCATCTTTGGTAGGGGTGTCAAATTGCCAGCCCATGGGCTGGTTGCATCACATGGAGGCTGTGCCCACCCCAGCTCTGGTAATGCAAAAAAAGTCATGAAATGTCATGCCACATCATGTGATGTGGTGAGTTTGACACCCGTGATCTAGGGTGTTGGCTATTTCTGCCAGCTTAGTATCATCTGCAAATTTGATAAGTTCCCCTTCTATTCCCTCATCTAATTCAGAGTTCCCCAACCTTTCTGGCTTGGTGGCCTAGAATGAAAGGGAGCAGCAGAGAAATATGCACACACGCAGCCCTGTGCATGCATGCACAAACAGGCGCATGCACACTGGTGGCGCTAGCATGTGCACACATGTGCAAATGGGTCACACTCACCCATGGTATGCACGCTCATGATCACGTGCATGTGCAAACATGCAGTGGTGCTACCACGAGTGGGGTGGGGCTTGCCAGCTATTCCTGGGCCCCAGTGAACCATAGGTTGGGGACCCCTGATATAAGTCATTTATGAAGATATTGAAGAGAATTGGGTCTAAGACAGAATCTGTTTTTAACAAATCCATGCTGGCTTTTAGTTATAACTTTATTTGTTTCTAGATGTTTGCAGATCTGTTTTTTTATTATGTTTTCCAGTATCTTCCCAGATATTGATGGTAGGCTGATTGGTGTATAATTTCCTGGGACGGTTTGTTTTCCTTTTTCAAAGATGGGAACCATACCAGCTCTTTTCTAATCCTCAGGTAATTCCCTGCAGGATTTTTGAAAGATATGGTACAGTGGTTTTGAGATGATGTCTGCCAGTTCTTTTAGAACTCTGGGATGTAATCCATCAGGTCCCAGTGATTTATATTCATCAAGACCAGATAGGTATTATCTTACCATTTTCTTGCTTATTTTAATTTTTATTTCTAGTCTGTCTTTTACAGTTTTGTTTTTGGTAGGTCAGGCTATACCAGTGATGGCGAACCTTTTAGAGACCGAGTGCCCAAACTGCAACCCAAAACCCTCTTATGCATTGTCGGGTGCCGGATGGGTGTGGTTCATTGGGTGAGTGTGGCTGCAGTGGTAACAGCAGACTGGCTGGGACTAAAATGTTCAATCAATCAATTCCAACTTTGCAAGATCTTTTTTTTCCCGCGAGAAGTTGAAATTGACTGATTGATTGAATCTTTTTTTTTGTATTTATTTATTTATTTCTAAAATTTATATGCCGCCCAATCCCAAGGGAATCAGGGCAGCGTACAAAATTAAAACAATAATCTAACAATAAAACAATAAAATAAATACATTCATATAGCGTGTCCGATCATATCCCCCCCCCCGGGGACATCAGCCCCAGGCCTGCCGGAACAGGAGAGTTTTAATGGCTTTCTTAAAGGCTGGCAGGGTGGGAGTAGTTCGAACCTCGGGGGAAAGTTGATTCCACCAAGTCGGAGCCACCACAGAAAAGGCCCTTCCCCGAGGACCCACCAGCCGACATTGTCTGGCCGACCGGACCTGAAGGAGGCCCAATCTATGGGACCTCACTGGTCTCTGGGAACTGTGCGGCAGTATGTGGTCCTGTAAGTAACCTGGCCCTATGCCATGAAGGGCTTTAAAGGTGATAACCAACACCTTAAATTGCGTCCGGAGACCCACAGGAAGCCAGTGCAGCTTGCGGAGGATAGGTGACACGTGGGCGTACCTTGGCGCACCCACAATCGCTCTCGCGGCTGCATTCTGAACCAACTGCAGCCTCCGAACGCTCTTCAAGGGTAGCCCCATGTAGAGCGCGTTACAGTAATCCAGTCTTGAGGTGACAAGGGCATGAGTGACCATGAGTAAAGCCTCCCGGTCCAAATAAGGCTGCAACTGGTGCACCAGGCGAACCTGGGCAAAGGTCCCCCTGGCCACAGCCGATAGATGTTGTTCCAAATTTAGCTGTGAGTCCAGGAGGACACCCAAGTTGCATGCCTGCAATGAGGGAGGTAAATTTGCCCCCCCCCCCCCAGGACTAATGATGGACCATCCAGTTGACCTTTGGGAGGCAAGACCCAGAGCCACTCGGTCTTGTCAGGGCTGAGTCTAAGCCTGTTCACCCCCATCCAGACCCTCACATCTTCCAGGCACCAGCACATCACGTCGACTGCTTCACTGAAAGGACATGGGAGGCAGGCAGAGGTGGTGGCGGCCACCAGGGTCGGTGGGGAGCTGCTGCTGCTGCTGCTGCTGCATGACAAGGTGGCTGAGGTGGTGGACGAAAAAGTCGAGGAGGAGGCCGGGGCAGCGGGCTGGGGCGGCGGAGGCCTAAAGCGAAAAGGTGACTGTCGCCTCTGGCACCCGTGCCATAGGTTCGCCACCTCTGGGCTATACTTTACTTTTGCATGAAAACCAATGCAAAGAATGAGTTAAACAATTCTGTATTCTTACTGTTGTTACTTCCTTTCCATCTTCTCTCCAACTCTGACCGACTGTTTCTTTGATTTTTTTTCTTGTTATTTATACATTGATAGAATTTTTTTTATTATTATCTTTGACTTTTGTTGCAAGTCTTTGTTTATTCTGAGCTTTTGCTTTCCTGACTTCATCTTTGCAGATTCTGGCTATCTGCTGATATTCTGCTTTAGTTAGGTATCCCTCTTTCCATTTTTTGTACTTATCCTTTTTGTTTTTCAGTTTATCAGAGAGATCTTTGTGCAGCTATGCTGGTTTCTTCTTAGATTTCTTGTTTTTCTTTTTCAGTGGTATTGTGTTGGACTGGACTTTTATGATCATATTTTTCAGAGTTTCCCAGGTTTCTTGAGTTGTTTTTCCCTTTAGGATGTTCATCCAAGAAATCTTTCCCAAGCTCTGAGTTTGTTAAAATCAGCTCTTTGAAAGTCTAAGACTCTGGTATCATTATGTTCTATTGCTTGTGTTTGCGTTATATTGAATTCCAGTATGATGGTCACTCTCACCCAAGATTCCTGCAATTTCAACTCTCTCTATCACTTCTTCTCTGTTCATGAGAATTAAGTCCAGAATGGCTGTCCCTCTAGTTCCCTTCTCTACCTTTTGGACAGCAAAGTTGTCAGCTAGGTTGGTCAGGAACTTATTCAATTGTGCAGAATTAATTTTCCAGTTGATCAGGGTAATTGAAGTCCCCCATTACTATTGTAGTTTGTTTCCTACATATATTTGTTAATTGGTTAGCAAAAAGTACATCTATTTTTTTCTGCTTGGTTGGGTGGCCTGTAGTATACACCTATGGCATTGTCATTCTTTTTTTTCTTTTATATTGACCTATATGCATTCTAGGAGATTTTCATTCTTGGTTTCATATAATTCTTTAGCAATATAGTGGTATTTTACATATAGTGCAACTCCACCTCCTCTTTTATGGGGTCTGGTCTTTTTAAAAAGTTTGTATCCATCTATCAGTGTGTTCCAGTCATGAGTTTCATCCCACCACATTTCAGTAATTGCAACTATATCATATCTACCCTCATGTATTAATAATTCAAGTTTACCCTGTTTGTTTCCCAAACTTTGAGCATTTGTATATAGGCATTTGAGATCTCTATGTCTGGCTCTAGGTACTCTCCAAATTCATTTTTTTCCTTCTAATCTATTGTCCTCTCTGGCTAGAATCAAACTCCAAGTAAAGTTTGGATCTATGCAGAATTCTGACATAAGAAGTTACCTGATTCACAAAAACAACAGCACAACAAACATTGTTATCTCATAATTCCCCAACTTTGGAAAACTATAGGATTAATATTAATTTGCCAAACAGCAGAGTATTATAACATTTAATCTCTTTCCTATTTCTGTTCACTTGCCATTAAGAAACAAGTATATTATATCACTGCATTTTTTTTTTGCCTCTATATCCTTGCCAAAATAAAATGTGGCATAGTGTAAGAAATAAGAAATGTTGAGCATTGGCATTTAATGCATATATACTTGCATTAGAAAATTTCTTCATATACCAAATAAGATTATTCAAAGAATGTTCCTTATTCTTTAAGGACAGTTTATAAACTGATGCATTTACTAAGCTATTGTTAAATAAACCAGAATTTAATTAACTTAATGGTTTGGGTTTGTATAACAGACTAACATCCACTTTGTTTCATATTAGTCAACCATGCTTAGAATATTATGCAAATCTTGCCGTATTCAGATCACAGACTTCTAAGTATTAATTTGGGATACAGATATATACAGGAAGTAAAAGACCAATTAGTTTTAATATGTTAATATTTTAAATTTCAAGATGCAGTAAATTTAATCAGAAAACTGACAATATTTGAAATCCTAATGATGATTATTGTACCATAATTCATTTGATTTGCAAATCATGTCCTGTGCACCTAGGAATTTCCCTCACTTTCTATTCATCATGCACAATATCCATATATTTTAAACATCCTATTGCAGTGGTGGTGAACCTATGGCACGCATGCTGGAAGCGGCACTCAGAGCCCTCTCTGTGGGCATGCATGCCATGCCCAGGAGATGGCAACCGTCTCTCTTCAACAGCCTCCTGCTAACTTGCCGAGATCCCACATGGCCGGATGCATCCCAGCATGGCTGGTTTCCCTCCCTACCATCCCATCTTTCCTGGTCTTGCACGCTCTCCTTTTCCCGGGCACAACCCACTGCATCGCCTCCTCAGCCATCAGCCAGCCATCCAGCTCAGAAGTGCTTCTTTGAACTGCTAGCGATGGGCTATGAAGCCCCAGAGTGTGCCGGTCGAGGGGCCAGTAGGCTGTGACTGCTGATGGATACCATCGGCCCCCATGTACTCGCTGGCCTTGTGTGTGGGGGCTGATGGTGTCAGGCAGCAACCGCCCCAGCCCTTGCCTTGCCCCAGGGCAATGGCACCCCCACCCTGCCTCACCTCACCGCATAGGATGAGCCTCCTGCCTCCTGCCTCCTGCCCCACCTGCCAGAGACTCTCTGGATCTCCCCCAACCCTGCCCACCCCCAACGAGCAACACTGAAGTGACCATGCCCACCTTGGCCAAACCCACCCAGTGAGCATGACCACCACAGCCACACCCACCCAGTGAGCCACGCCCATCTGGCACCCGGCAATAGATAAGTGAGTTTTGGGTTGCAGTTTGGGCACTCAGTTTCTAAAAGATTCACCATCACTGTCCTATTGTCTGGGACTTCAGGGAGTCAATAATTTCAATCAAATTTTAGTCAGTCTAAGTAAGCCAATAGCTGACTATGGAAAATAGCACCCTAAAAACAATAGCCAGTGAGTACTTATTCTCCTTGATACAACTGGTGAATTTATAGTCTTATCCCTAGGATCCAGAACTGTTTTAAAAGTATAAAAGAGAGGAACATATTTTATGTTAAGGAAATTATTTCTAGAATCACTCCCTTTCTCACACAGTCTGTGCGTTTGCCCACCAGATATCATTTATTTGCTTACAAAACATTCATAAATATATAATCTGTTATATGGAGAAATGCAAGGAGTGGAATGCTTTTTGGAATGCTTAAAAATTCTGAGATGCCAAAACAAGGCATGTTCTCATGGCCCCATTCATCACTGCCAGTGAAGTATACTCCATCAAGAAATCCTAAGAGGGTTACATGATTGCTGACCTACTTGCCAACTTAATAGCATTTGAGACTTCTTAGGCTTGGCTAAAAGATATGTGAACTATCTGATGTGAAAGCAAACAAACATAAACACTGTAACAAGTATTTCACGTAGTTGAAATGGAAATAGGCATAAAACATTTATGAATCTAATGTGTTTGGTTTTGTTTTTTCAGTATAATAGAACAAAATATAGTTGATACAATAAGCAAATATCAGTATATAAAAGACTGTTAATACAAAACAGTGAGAAAACAATCCTAGATTAGTATTATGATTCACTGTATTTTATCAGCTTTTCAATATAAAGTCATAATATGAAAATTGTTTTCCTCATTTACTGGCCATCCCCAAAAGCTGGTCTGATATTGGGTTAACAATTGTTAGATATTTTCTTTAATAGTGGTTCTAATAGAATTTTATTTAATTCTATCAAGAATCTTCCAAAGAGTCTTGAAATATTTAATATTTAATCAGTGATTATGTGCAAAACACTGAAGGCAATATAACAAGCATAAAAGAATGAGAGAATATATATTTTCTATAAATATTACTGAAGCTTTAATTTTTTTATGAGGCAGCATATATTTTAGAAAATATCAATCTTTTAATGTTAGCAACTTCTATATTTTCCATCTTTTATATTTTAATACATTATTACATGTTTATTACACATAACTGCTTAGGAATTGCAATGTTAATAAATATTAAGTAAAGAAATATTTTGGGGAAATAACACAAAACCTCAATGGATTTTTGAAAAGTTTTGCATTTGAATACTATGAATATATACAGTACACATATGCATGTGCTTTCATCGTGGCATGATAAATGATCCTTGGAAGAGAAAAAAGATACTAATAAATTATGCATGAAGTTATTTTTGTCCCATCCCCACCCCTTTTGAGATGTAATTCTTTGGAAGAATTATAGGTGAAACAATAGCTTTTATCGTATCAGCAAAGGGGCATTTCTAATTCTCCCTAAAGACTAAAGCTAAATTGTGCCCATATCCAGCAAAGAAGGGCTGGCATGAGGACAATGCATATTGGTACAAATAATGTATCAGAATGCAGTCCTGACAATCAAAGAAATGATATTTTGTGCTGGACAGTAACCAATATGGAAATATCATTTACAGAATTTGCATTATTTCCATAATAAGGAGTGTTGCAACAGAGGCTGAAAGCGAGCAGCTGAGAGAAATTCAGAAAATTCAGTATTCAATCAGAATGTGTTTGGTCAGTCTTTTTAACTCATAATCAATTCCCAGAAATTATGTGTTATGAAAATAGTTGGGTTTTGGTTACAACTGGCTGCTAGAAATTGTGTACAACTATAGTTGAATTTGGTATTTTATTTGTCAGTATAATGCTCTCAGGTCTTCTTGAACTTATCAGCAGTATTTTACAAGAACACTATTAGAAAAACAGACGGAAACCCTGATCTTGTCTGAGTTGCTTGGAAGTTTTGGAAAATTTATAGTTGCTGACCATATTTATATGAAAAAAAATCTGTAAAGTAAAAGGCTTTACTGCAAGTGTATTGTGCACTGAGGGTGAACAGAAGTGCTAAATCTTTCACAAGGGACATAAATAATTAGCGCCATGTGTATTAATGTCGTTCTGTCTTTTTCTTTCCTACACATCAAACTACAACTATTTTATTATTTTTATGTCTGTAACCTTCATGCATTTCCACATACACATGAAACTAAAGAGAAGTTACTTCTCATGTTCAAAGGTATCAGAAAAATCAGTTAGCATTCTCAGTGGGGAGCCAATGGGTAAGAAAGACCCTATTCAAACTTGGCCATATCCATTATGCTGTAATATTCTGACAGTATTTAGTACAAAATTCTACAATTAGGCTCTGTGCACATATAAAGAATTGTTTAGGGGTTTGGAAAGAACAAAGACAATCTAGTTATATAATAGATAACATAATATATAGTTAAAATGTGGGATAGATAGCATCACAAACAGATGGATTCATAGCTGACTGACCAACTGCACTCAGTGTGCAGTCCTCAATGAAACTACAATCTACATGAACAGAAGTATGAAGTGGGCTATCCCAAGATTCTGTCTTAGACCCAATATTCTTCAACATCTTCATAAACAATTTAGATGAGGGGATAGAAGAGAAACTCATCAAATTTGCAGACAACACCAAGGTGGAGGAAATAGCCAACCCTTTAGAAGATAGGTTCAAGATCCAGAAGGATCTCAACAATTTGAAAACTGGGCCCTATCCAACAAAATGCAATTCAGTCGTGATAAAAGTAAAGTTTTACACTTAGGCAAGAAAAACCAAATTTAAAGGTATAGAATAGGTAGTACCTGCCTCAACAGCAGTAACTATGGGAGGGATCTAGGAGTCCTAATGGACAGCCACTTCAATATGTGCTATTGCAGTTCTAGGTTGCATCAACAGAAGGACAATGTCAAGATCACATTAGTACATAGTAGTACATACATAGTTCTACTTTATACTGATTTGGTAAGGCCACACTTGGAATATTGCATGCAGTTTTGGTCATCGCAATACAAAAATGATGTTGAGACTTTAGAAAGAATATAGAGAAGAGCAACAAAGATGATTAGGGGGCTGGATACTAAAACATAAGATGAACAGTTGCAGGAACTGGATATATCTAGTCTAACAAAGAGAAGGACTAGGCAGTAACATGATAGCAGTTTTTCAATATTTGAAGGGCGGTCACAGAGAACAGAAGGTCAACCTATCCTCCAAAGCATTTGAGGACAAGAAGTAATAGATAGAAACATATCAAGGAATGATCCAACCTGGAACTAAAGAGAAATTTCCTGACAGTGAGAACAATTAATCAGTGGAACAACTTGCCTCTGGATGTGGATGCTCCATCACTGGTTTTTAAGAAGAGATTGGACAACCATTTGTTTGAAATGGTGTAGGGTCCTGCTTAGGCTGGAGGTTCGACTAGAAGACCTCAAAGGTCCTTTCCAGCTTTGTTATTCTATATTCTGCATTCTGTAGTTTTTGAGAAAAGGTTTTCTCTAAATCCACAGTGAAGAAGAAGGTTAATAAAACCACCACAAATTAATTTGTAAATGTTTACAATCTTCAGAAATGTTTATTTGGTTCTTTCCAAGCAATACACTGGGAGTGTAATTTTTTAAAAGTCCAAAACCTAGGCCAGAATGTGTAGCCAGGAGATTTACTGCTGCTTATCATTCACAGAAAGAAAAAAAAAAGTGAGATTTCACAAAATACTGGGACAACTATAAACCCACCCATCCCATGCAACAGAAGTCTAGTGTGCTAGTTCAAAGACTTAGACACATCTATCACTTGTTATTACAAGTAGAACTGACTCCGTGTCATCTCTAAGAAATTCCTTTCTCTCAGCCTCACTGTATCTACATCTTTCCTCTTCTTCAAGTTAGATTGTTATCCAAATGGTGGGAAAAGGCAGGATGGTATTTTCAAAGATGTGTCTCATCCAGTATTTTCTGTTCTTACATTTTCTGTTGTTTGCTTTAATCTGGATTTATTTTTGCCTTTTAATTGTATTTCAAATCATTTTGTTTATATAATAACAATACAAGATGGGATAAGGAAAAAGTCTCAATAAATGAACAATATAATCTCCTTCCACTAAATTCCATTATTAATAAGCACAAAATTACATACTGTCTCATAGGTACTAGTAGCAACTGCAAAGTGAGCCTTTTAAAAGCATTTCAACAAACAGTAGGACCAACAGGAATTGTTACTAAATTGGTATGGATAGCAACCACAGCAACAACCAGGGGACAGAGAGAGTGATAATTTCTAGTGATGAATTTTTAACGGAACTCTGTTAAATATTGTACAGATAGGCAGACAAATCATCTCTGTAATTTTAATTTTGTGCTGATTACAAAAACTATTGTTAAAAGCACAAGAAGATGCTTAGTAGGACAACTGGCAGTGTCATGAGAGTCTAAGAAAAATGCAGCAGCTTAGCAAAGAAAATGTCTTTCAGAATATCATTCTATGACAAGCATCTGATTAAAATGGATCTAGAAGAAGTATATTAAGCATTTTAATTTTTCTCTTAAACTTTGCTAATATTTCTCATTGTGAATCTTTCATCTTTAAATGGAACAGAGTATGAAAATATTATAACTATAGTTCATGCCTTGAGAAGATATTTCCATTTTATTAATTTAATTTAAACCAATAAAGCTATTTATTTATTTGCCAATTTTATATGGCCTCCCAGTTCTCACACAAAATGACTCTGAGCAGCATACAATAAAAATACCAATTAAAACATTTTATAAAACCATTTAAAAACCATTTAAATACAATGAACATTGAATTTAGGTCAGTTAATCTCTCTCACAGGGTATTATTATGGAAAAATAGGAGGCAAAAGTATAGACACATTCTCCCCTTTGAGTTGACCAAAATTTTAAAATAATGATAATGATAATCTGCATGTATTCATCAATTCTTTTATAAAAGACTTCATTCAGATTGTGATATCCTGCCCCCCTTTCTAAGATTCACCTGGAATATCTTCAATCCACATCTTAAGAAAGCAAAACTCTTGGAAACGGTCTCTTCCAACAGGAACTTTTATTAAGAGAAATTGATAGTAGGCATGATAGACAGGATCTGAGGGATTTCCTTACAAATTGATGTTTTAAAGTGTCCCTAAGCAACCCCCACCCCGCAGTTCTTCCAGGCAATTCTGACTGACAGATTTTTAGGTGTTAAATCCAGGAAAGATAACATCAATCTGGCTCCATTGGGCACGATCATTCAACAGCTCCTCACACAGAGCCCAGAGGCTGCATCTTTTCACACACACCCTTTCCCTAGCTGGCCGGTAAGGAGAAGTTCAGAGAGGTATAGGATGAAAGGCAAATGGTTACATTGTGATGGTTAGCAGACCCGAAAGCGAATCAACAAAAGGTTACTTTGTACTGAATAGAGGAAGTAAAAGTAATAAAACCCCCATCCATATTCCCCTCCCTGTTAGGAATATAACAGGATCCAGGAGAGAGTAAGGATTCGTTTTATATCAGATAAGATAGATAGAAAGGAAATATAACTGGATACTGACATATATCAACATTTCTTCTTAGAAAAGGATATCACAATCTGAATAAAATAAATCTTTTATAAAAGAATTGATGTAGATTATCATTATCATTATTTTTTCTCACTTTTTAAAATTTTGGTCAACTCAAAACAGTGAACATATCTATACTTTTGCCTCCTATTTTCTCCATAACAATAACCCCTTGAGATGTGTTGGACTGAGTGAGATTGACTGGCTTAAAGTCATCATGCCATATTTTATACCTAAGAAAGACCTTAAACTCATAGTATCCTGGATTCTAGACTAGCACATTAACTCCTACACAAAACTTACTTCAGTGAATGAAAGTATAAATTTAATAATGAATGAAAAGCTAAAATGTATTTCAGAAGTTGTGAACTGGTGTCATCTGATTGGTGGGGAATTTTAAAAAATATGAATTAATAGATTGGGGATGTTATGCACTAATGAATGGTAATAACAAAAGAAGCAGATCTGAGATCTTGGAAAAAATAGAACATTCTGAATGAATATTATCTAAGAGGACAAGTTATTTTTCTACATGATATGAATGATATATGAGAAATAACATATTATGATTAGCATATTATCTATGTATATGACATACACATATAATATATACATAAATCCCCACATGTATTTGTTAGGTAATTCTGCTGGGCTAAGAATTTTAATTTTTAACTACAGTTCTTAGATCTATGTGTGTAAAGTGGCAAGAGAGGCCAGTACATGAAAACCAGAATGATTGGAGCATGAGTCAATTAAACATGACAACCTCAGCATAGTACAATCACTGGTGGCTAAAATAACTGAGATTCCATTAGAAGTTAAAATTTCAGAGAAATGTATCCAGGCATGAAGGTTTTGAACTGGAAGGGAAATTGATTCATCATAGCAATGCTAGCTAAGTTTAGGTTTAATATGTCATTTGGATGACAGCTTACTTAGTGCAGACTATACAATGATGTTCATAGGCCAAACACAAAAATTAAAAGAATACATGTCGCAGATGTCTATTAAAAGCCTATTTATTGCTATTATTGATCATTGGTCAGTCAGATGTTCAGATTGGATTTGCCATTTTTGTTGACCTATTGAGTCCTTACCAAGGACCTGGGATAGGCAGATGTGGATGTTGATGGTAATACAGATATCATCACAGAATGGAAGCTGTTTCTAGTAATCATAATCATAATAATTATCATTTATTGTTTTATCATAAAAGTTAAAATAAACAAAACAAAAACATATATAGTGTACAAAAAAAGAGAAAAGGGGATCCAAATATCAAATAAATTTAATATTTAATACATAGAATCCACTTCAGCAGGGTGCTGAAAAAATAAAAAGACCCTTTAGAAATATATTTTACACTAATCTTCAAATTTACTTGGACATCAGTGAGACATTTGAGAAAATAGATCACAACCTACTACTTGATAAGATAGAAAAATGCGGGTTAAACAGCATCACCACCAGATGGATTCATAGCTGGCCGACTGGCCGTACTCAGCATGTGGTCCTCAATGGAACCGTATGTACATGGAGGGAAGTGTGTAGTGGGGTGCCCCAGGGCTCTGTTCTGGGCCCAGTGCTCTTCAACATCTTTATCAACAATTTGGACAAAGGGATAGATGGGGAACTCATCAAATTTGCAGATGACACCAAACTGGCAGGAATAGCCAACATTCCAGAAGACGGGCTTAGGATACAGGAGGATCTGGACAGACTTGAACACTGGGCGCTATCTAACAAAATGAAATTCAATGGTGAAAAAAGTAAGGTTCTACATTTAGGCAACAAAAACCAAATATACAGGTATAGTAGAGGGGGCACCTTGCTCAATAGTAGTAGTGAGAGGGATCTTGGAGTTCTAGTGGACAATCATTTAAATATGAGCCAGCAGTGTGCTGCAGCTGCATTAACAGAGGGATAGAATCAAGTATTAATACTACTTTACAATGCCTTGGTAAGGCCACACTTGGAATACTGCATCCAGTTTTCATCACCACGATGTAAAAAAGATGTTGAGACTCTAGAAAGAGTACAGAGAAGAGCAACAAAGATGATTAGGGGACTGGAGGCTAAAACATATAAGGAATGGTTGCTGGAATTGGGTATGTCTAGTTTAATGAAGAGAAGGACGAAGGGAGACATGATAGCAGTGTTCCAATATTTCAGGGGCTGCCACAAAGAAGAGGGAGTCAAGCTATTTTCCAAAGCACCTGAAGGCAGAACAAGAAACAATGGATGGAAACTAATCAAGGAGAGAAGCAACCTAGAACCAAGGAGAAACTTCTTGATAGTTAGAACAATTAACCCGGGGCTTTTCAACCAGTGATACGGGTACCACCTGTGGTACATTGGCACCTGGCAGGTGGTACGCGATCATCTTAGAAAAGTAGCAGGGGAGGGGAATGAGCTGAACTGGTGGCAGCACTGCACAAACCTGAGTGAGAGATGGCTGGAGCTGCAAGGCTGTCAGGGCTCAGCGGAAGCGCCAGGATCAGTGCTGCTTTCCAGCTGATAGGCGCTTCTTCAGGGCTGTCAGGCGCTTCTTCTCTCAGTGGAAGTGCCAGGATCAGCGACAGGCTTCAGCTGGAAAGCAGCACTGATCCTGGCATTTCTGCTGAGCCCAGAAGAAGTGCCGATCAGCTGGAATGTTGCAGCCTCTCCAGGGTCTTGTGATTTACATTCAGATGCTTGGAAACTGATTCATATTTATGATGGTCACAGTTTCCCAGGGTCGTGTGAAGTGACCAAAACCTGCTGCAACCACCCTGCAGACAGGGGGAATAAAAACCAAACACCCCCACCCCACCCCCGCTGTCAATGCAAATGCTCACAACTGGGAATTGTGGGGGTGGATACTGCCTAACTTTCATTAAACACAGCCTCCACAAAAAAAGAAAAAAGAGACACTCTTTAATTACTATCAAAATGGAGAAACCTCACTCACAATTAAACTGCAAGCTTATATTGGAAAAGATTTATGAAGCCACTGTGGAAATATGTGCTACAATGAAAGAGTTTACTACAGAATTAAGATCCAGAAGTTTCACTTCAAATCTTCAAACTGATCTCCAGACTACATCTGACTATTCTACAAATCAAAACAAACCAGAAGAGGAAGCAACTGAGATAAAAGAGGATTTAATTTTATCTTATAAGTCAGTGATGGCGAACCTTTTAGAGACTTAGTGCCCAAACTGCAACCCAAAACCCACTTATACATCGTCGAGTGCCGGCTGGGTGTGGTCCATTGGCTGGGTGTAGCCAGTTGGGTGGGCGTGGCCCATTGGATGGGCATTGCTATGGTGGTAATGGCAGACTGGGTGGGACTAAAAAGTTCAATCAATCAATTCCAACTTTGCAAGATCTTTTTTTCCTGCGAGAAGCTGAAATTGATTGATTGAACTTTTTTTTTTTTTGCACACGGCGGCGGAGGCCTAAAGTGAAAAGGTTTTATAAAACCCAGCTGAAGGCCTAGGACTTGGGCGACGGCACGCATGCCCACAGAAAGGACTCTGAGTGCCGCCTCTGGCACCCGTGCCATAGGTTCACCACCACTGTTATAAGCATTCCATCTATACCTTTGAGGATCAGAGAATCAAAGATTAAGACTTGAAACTTTAAAGCAACAAAGCCTTAAGGATGAGAGAAATAGATGCCTAATGCAGAGGTGGGATTCCTATTGTTTCAAAGGGCACTGCAAGCAAGAAAGAGAGATCCATTGGCTGAAAGCTTGGTTATGGAAACCTGTTTCGCACAGAAGAAAGGCCAGAATAAGACTGAAATTATGTAATGGATTTAGAGTTAGAAGTAAGAAAAAAATAGGAGGGTGATTATTAGAAAAGATATCTTAAATAGATTAAGAATGTACCTTTTGGAATAATAGGCTTATTTTGATGAAAATTATTATGTACTGGAATGGAAAAAATGCTGGCTTTTTAGATTTGGATTCTTTTAATAATTAATTGTTTTAATTTAGTAAGATGATGTTTATGTATGATAACATAGATGTGATAAGGCATGATAATCAGTTGGATGAAATTTGAATATTGTTTAATGAATTGAAATGATTTAAGACTTAACATTATTTTGTTATCTTAAAGAGATTGATTGATTGATGGATTATATATGTATATGGTAGATTAACATTTTATTTTAATTAGAATATGTACTGTGTAATGGAAGAAGAAATAAATGATACTAGTGATAAAATGATGGATGCGAGATATTAAAAATTAGAATAGATCTGGAAGGGATACCTGAATTGATAACTTGTTGATTTAAAGTTAAATTTAATTATGGTAATTGTAAACCTATCCTCTACCATCTTCTGGAGTCCATTTAAGCTCACACCTACTGCTTCAGTGACTCCATCCAGCCATCTCATTTTCTGTCGTCCCCTTCTTCTATTGCCCTCAATCTTTCCCAACATTAGGCTCTTCTCCAGTGAATCCTTCCTTCTCATTAGGTGGCCAAAGTACTTGAGTTTCAACTTCAGGATCTGGCCTTCTAAAGAGCAGTCGGGGTTGATCTCTTCTAGGACTGACCGGTTTGAACGCCTTGCAGTCCAAGGGACTCGCAGGAGTCTTCTCCAGCACCATAGTTCAAAGGCCTCAATTCTTTGCGCTCAGCCTTTCTTATGGTCCAACTTTCACAGCCATACATTGCAACTGGGAAAACCATGGCCTGGACTATACGCACTTTTGTTGGCAGGGTGATGTCTCTGCTTTTTAGAATGCTGTTTAGATTTGCCATAGCTTTCCTCCCCAGGAGCAAGCGTCTTTTAATTTCTTGGCTGCAGTCCCCATCTGAGGTGATCTTGGAGCCCAGAAAAATAAAATCTGTCACTACCTCCATTTCTTCCCCATCTATTTGCCAGGAATTGAGAGGGCCGGATGCCATGATTTTGGTTTTCTTAATGTTGAGTTTCAAGCCAACTTTTGCACTCTCCTTCTTCACCTGCATCAAGAGGCTCTTTAGTTCCTCTTCACTTTCTGCCATTAGAGTGGTATCATCTGCATATCTTAGGTTGTTGATATTTCTCCCTGCAATCTTAATTCCAACTTTTGATTCATCTAGCCCTGCCTTTCTCATGATGTGCTCTGCATATAAGTTAAATAGGCAGGGCGACAGTATACAGCCTTGCCGGACTCCTTTTCCAATTTTGAACCAATCAGTGGTTCCGTGTTCGGTTCTCACTGTTGCTTCTTGACCCGCATATAGGTTTCTCAGGAGACAAATGAGATGGTCTGGTACTCCCATCTCTTTAAGAACTTGCCACAATTTGTTGTGATCCACACAATCAAAGGCTTTTGCATAGTCAATGAAGCAGAAGTAGATGTTTTTCTGGAACTCCCTAGCTTTCTCCATGATCCAGCGTATGTTGGCAATTTGATCTCTAGTTCCTCTGCCTCTTCGAAATCCTGCCTGTACTTCTGGTAGTTCTCGATCCACATACTGCTGGAGTCTAGCTTGTAGGATTTTAAGCATAACTTTACTAGCATGTGAAATGAGTGCAATGGTGCGATAGTTTGAACATTCTTTGGCATTGCCTTTCTTTGGTTTAGCAGTTAGAGAAATTTAAATTAGAAATGGAACATTTTAAATGTATTATGCTATTTGAGGGAAATAGAAAGGGGACACTGAATGTATTGAGTTGAGATATTTATATATGGTTTTATTTTTGAATGTTTGATTACCCAAACACCATGGTGTGTCTGAGTACTTTCTCTTAAGAATTAAAAAACTAATAAAATGTGTTACAAAAAAAAAAAGAAATGCTCACAACAATGAAAACCTCAGGCAGGAGGAAGAGCGCCGCCGGGTGGGCAGGCAGGTGTCTTGCTCGGCTGTGGCTTGGGGGGCACTTTTTTCAGGGGCATTGTAACTTTGAACAGTCACTAAGAGAACTGTTCTAAATCAAGGACTACCTGTACTTTATTACTTTTTTCCTTTTTTTTTTTTGGTCATCAAGTTTTAGACACTTTTCTAGGCTACTGGTGGTACTCGGATGTTGCCATATCCTAAAAGTGGTACAGTGGGTGAAAAGGTTGAAAAGCCCTGAATTAACCAGTGGAACAGGTTGGACTTGATGACCTCCAAGATCCCTTCCAACTTTATTATTATGGATCATCGCACAGTCAGCCAGATGTTCAGACTGGATTTGGCATTTTGTCTACCTATCGAGTCCTTACCCAGGACCTGGGATAGGCAGATGTGGATGTTTGATGGTATTACAGATATCGTCGCAGGATGGAAGCAGTTCCTAATAAGGCCGCCTTTTGCAATTGACTAATAGCAAATTTGTCAATGCCAATGGTGTTCAAGTGGTGCTCCAGTTGTTTTGGGATTGCGCCCAAGGAGCCTATGACTATTGGTACTACCCTTGCTTGCTTTTGCCACAGTCTTTCTATTTCTATTTGTAGGTCTTTGTATTTTGTTATCTTCTCCAGTTCTTTCTCGTCTATTCTGCTGTCTCCAGGCACTGCCACATCCACTATCCAGACTTTTTTGTCTTTCTTATCGACAATTGTTAAGTCTGGGGTGTTATGTTGCAGGTGCTTGTCTGTTTGAATTCTGAAGTCCCAGAGCAGTTTAATTTTATCATTTTCTATGACTTTCTCTATTTTATGATCCCACCAGTTTTTGCTTACAGGCAAATGATATTTTTTGCAGATCTTCCAATGCACCATTGTTGCTATTTGTCATGCCACTGCTTGTAGTCAGTCTGTGCAATCTTCTTGCAACTGCTTACCAGGTGGTCCACTGTTTCTTCAGCTTCTTTGCATAGGCGGTACTTACTGTCTGTTGCTGTCTTCTCAATTTTGACTTTATATGTATTTGTCCTTAAGGCTTGGTCTTGTGCAGCCAGAATTAGTCCCTCAATCTCTTTCTTCAATTTTCCTGCTCTTAGCCATTGCCAGGTCTTGTTATTATCTGCTTTCCCAGCTATTTTTTTTTTTTTTAATGTATTGGCCATGTAGTGCTTTGTCTTCCCATGCCTCTATTCTGTTCTTCATTTGGTCTTTCTTGTAGGCCAGTTTGGTCTCTCCAGTAGTCAGTAAGCCTTCCTGATATACTAATTTCAGTGCATCTTCATCATTGTTCTTCAGATATTCTTCCAAAGCCATTTTTTCTTCTTCAACCATCTGATGTACTTGTAGCATTCCACGCCCACTTATTTGCCTTGGTAGATAAAGTCTGTCACTGTCACTGCGTGGATGAAGGGCATGATTCATTGTCATTATTTTTCTGGTCTTCCTATCCATTGCTTTTAGTTCTGCTTGAGTCCAGTCCACTATTCCAGCTGTGTACCTAATGACTGGGATTGCCCAGGTGTTGATTGCCTTTATGGTATTTCCTCCATTGAGTTTGGACTTTAAGATCTTCTTCACTCTCTTGATGTATTCACCTCTAATCTTTTTCTTGACTTCAGTGTGCTTGATGTTGTCAGCTTGAAGGATACCCAAGTATTTGTAGTACTCTTCCTCATCCAGACTCTTAATGTTATTTTCGTGGGGCATCTTGATTCCTTCAGTTTTCACTATTTTTCCTTGTTTGATAGTAAGTGTGGCACATTTGTCCAAGCCAAACTCCATTACAATATCTTGGCTATATATACGGACAGTGTTGAGCAGCGATTCTATTTCAGATGATGTTTTTCCATACAGCTTCAGATCATCCATGTAAAGGAGGTGGGATAGTCTAGCAGATGTTTTTGATGTTTGATAGCCATGTCCTGAGTTATTCAGTATTGTTGACAGAGGAAACAGTGCAATAACAAATAGTAATGGTGATAATGAATCTCCTTGAAATATTCCTCTCTTGATATTAACCTCTCCCAGCCTCTCACCATTGATCTGCAACTGTGTCTTCCATTGTGCCATCGATCTTTGCACAAATTTTCTGATGTTTCTACTGACTCCTGTTATTTCTAGGCACTTGATTATCCAATCATGTGGCAGAGAGTCAAATGCCTTTTTGTAGTCAATCCATGCCACATTCAGGTTGGTCTTCCTTCTCTTGCAGTTTTCCAAGATCATTTTATCTATTAGGAGTTGATCTTTTGTTCCTCTACTATTGGGGCGGTTTCCTTTCTGCTCAGGTGGAAAGAGATTGTTTTCAACTAGATGCTGTTGCCCTGCATCAGCTACTACACCAGTTAGTAATTTGAAAGTTGTTGGTAAGCAGGTAATTGGCCTGTAGTTACCTGGTGTTGCCCCTTTTGCTGAATTTTTCATTATTAGGTAGGTTTTCCCAGTTGTTAGCCACTTTTCAATTTCTCCTCCTTGTAGTATATTGTTGAACTGCTTGGCAATGAGTGGGTGTATAACAGTTAGATGTTTCAACCAAAACCCATGCAGTTCATCTTTACCTGGTGCTGACCAATTTTTGATTTTCCTTGCTCTTTTTTCTACCATTTTTGTTGTTATTACTAGTTCTTTCATTTCAACTTCTGTTTTATTTGCATCCACCTCTTTTAACCAAGCCGCATCCTTGTTGTATTTCTTTGGGTTATCCCATATCTGCTTCCAGAACTGCACTGTTTCTTCCTTGTCAGGTACTGACTGATTCATTGCAGTTTCTCCATTGATGGATTGGTAGAAACGTTTCTGATTGGATTGAAATTGGAGGTTCTGCCTATAGTTTGCAGTTCGAGCTTCATATCTACTGATTTTCCTGGCTATAGCTGCTATTTCTTGCTTTATTATTTCCAATGCTTCCTTGATCTTTCTTGTTTCTAAGTGGTATTTCTTGATTAGGTATTCTTTGGTCTTCTTGTTCTTCAGCTTCTTTTCTTTCATCTGTTCTAGCTTGCTTGCATGTGATCTTAACTTGCTGATCTTATTTTCTAGTCTAATCTTCCATTTTTCTGGTGCACGGTTTGTTTGTTTTTCTTCTTCGTTGATTTTGCATCGCAGGTAATGTACAGCAGCTGTGCTGTACATTAGTTGGTTTGTTTCTTGCAGTATTATTATTATTATTATTATTATTATTATTATTATTATTATTATTATTATTATTATTATCGATCATCGCACAGTCAGCCAGATGTTCAGACTGGATTTCGCATTTTGTCTACCTATCGAGTCCTTACACAGGATCTGGGATAGGCAGATGTGGATGTTTGATGGTATTACAGATATCGTCGCAGGATGGAAGCAGTTCCTAATAAGGCTGCCTTTTGCAATTGACTAATAGCGAATTTGTCAATGCCAATGTGTTCAAGTGGTGCTCCAGTGTTTTGGGATTGCACCCAAGGAGCCTATTGACTATTGGTACTACCCTTGCTTGCTTTTGCCACAGTCTTTCTATTTCTGTTGTAGGTCTTGTATTTTGTTATCTTCTCCAGTTCTTTCTCTTCTATTCTTCTATCTCCAGGTACTGCCACGTCCACTATCCAGACTTTTTTGTCTGTCAGAATCCAATTATATTTCATCTTTAATTATCAAACATAGAAACTCCCAATTCTGCCTTCTCTGGATTCTGCCATAAGAGGGAGAAAAGGGGGAGAGCAAAGGGCTTTATGGCCCTCACTTCCTTCAGCACACTTCAAAGGACTGAATGTGTGTTTATTGTGGCCTCTAAGCTTTAACATATCAAAGAAGAGTAATTGCCTTTCATGTAGTTATCTGAAGTCTCCATCCAGACGGAAGAAGAAAGGGGATGGAATTGTGATACTTGAAACTATCACTGGAAGGGGGGTTGATTGGGTGGGACTACTGGGGAACCCCTTAAAACCTTGAATGGGAGAGCTTGAACCCCAAGTCCTGTCTAGCATGCCTGCAACCATTTTCTCTTAATAAAGGATTCCTGTTGGAAGAATTATTCCAAGAGTTCTGTCTTCTTAAGATGCAAAGTGGGGTGGGTCCTTACATTAGACAGGACTTGCAAAATTAATCCACCTGGAAGGGAGACCCTTGCCGGGGGATTTTGCAAAAATTTACCATGTCAGACAATGGAGCAAGAGAGGGGGAAAACTCCCTGGAAAGAGAGCCGCTGACCCAGTTGGAACCTTGCCAGATGTTGGGATCCGAGAGGCAGCTTCCTCAGGAGAAGAGGGTGGAGGACAAGGACCACAAGCCTCGCTGATGGTCGAAGGGCGTTGGAAAGAAAAGTGAGTGGAGAAAGGAATCAAGAAAGGTGACCCTGAGACGGGGGACCAAGCAACCAGAATGGAAGCAGGAGATGGAGAAATCCCTGCACGCAAGTGAAGAGGGAGGAAGCTGGGTACCGTACTCAGACTGGATCCTAGAGAAAGATATTGACCTGATGAAGAGAACTCTCAGCTCCCTAGGAGAGGAGAATACTGAGCCCTACGGCCGCCCCAGTTCCTGGAGCCACAAAGGGAGAGACACCGAGGGGGACGTGGAACCTGCAACCCCAGGGACATCTACTGATCCAGGAGCCCCCACCCCTACCGGACCACAGATGGCAATCTGGACGGAAGGCCACTACCACCCACAACAGAGGACACCGATCACATTCAGACGTCCACCGTTGAAGTTTGAAATTCATAATAGGGGAGCCAAACCGCTTGGGATTTTCCTAACCCCCACGTTCCTCCGTACATGGAGGAATCATGGGCAGGACTTCCCAGCGACAAAGCCCGCATCCGGACTCGTGCAATCTGCCTGGGATGGACCAGCTGCGGATTGGGTTAGTGAACTTGCATGACTCAAGCCCCAGAACCAGTAACTTCAAACCGTTTCATGTCCTCTTTGAGAAGACGATTTGAAGACCCCCTGGCTGATCGCAAAGCCCGTGAAAGAATAACAACGATGAGGCAGGGCAAACGCACAGTGGCTGAGTATACACAAGAATTCCGGGCCATTGCCAGCAAACTGAATTGGCCAGAAGACATCCTCCTTGGCCATTTCAAAGACGGACTAAACTATGATCTATATGATGCTTGCCTGCCCCGAGGGGCCCCACATCGACTTGAGGAATGGTACGTCTTGGCAGAGGAAGCAGAGATCGACATATTGAAGAGGCACCGCCGAAGAAAACAATGGAGCCGCCCCACGCCTGAGCTGACACACCAACCGGTGAAATCATCGGATACAGCCAAGAAGCAAATGGGGTGTTTCAAGTGCGGAAGAGAAGGGCATCGAGCTGTAGAATGCCGCTCAAAGGCCCCCCAGCACAAACCAGACAGATCCCCAATCAACAAACCCAGAGAGTATTCAGCTAAGCCAAAAGAAACAGCCATGAGAATGATGGAAATTGCAGAAACCCCCACCTCTGCTCACCCAGGGGAAAGAACTCCAGCCTACACCACAGGGACGGTGGATGCCTCAGATGACAGCTCGGAGGGCGAACC
>NW_024097534.1:0-15000 GCF_016545835.1 Crotalus tigris | reverse complement strand
AACTTTCCAGCCAAGATATGGTGATTGATTAATGGATTATGTGCCAAAAAGTCATTTTTGACTTTTAGCGATCACATAGCTAAGATTTTCTCAGGGAGTATCTGTCCCCAGCCTGGTGTGGGGTGACACGGTGATCATACCTCAGTCGAGTTTATGGAGCTCTTTGCTACACATTGTGATGAAGTTAAGAGAAATTCTTGTCCCAGTAATGATAACTGGAGAGAGAATTGCTATTCCCTTCCCAGATATCTCAGTGAAAGATGCTTCAAAAGCTCTTGTTTATGCATTCAGTAGACTGCGATTACAAAGCTCTCTATAAATACTTTGCTGAGCTAGATTATAGAGTAGGAAGAACTGTTTATTTGTATACATCTGCTCCACTTTTCCACTTTTGTTTGTTTGCCTTTAATAGGAGTTGATTTGAGAACCTGGGATAAAAATTGGCAGCTGCATTCAGAAGCAGTCATTCCACAGGTAATGGGGTTGTGTTTATATAGGTGTTTTAAGCTGAATTACACAATACATTGAACCACAAGCTGATCAAATGATTTGAATTCATGCATCGGTCTGAATCTCTTTTGGTGTACGTCAAAGTTTAAACCAGCAAAGAGTGTTAATGCAAATTAATAGTTTAGGATTGTCCCAGATAGGGTGGAAATCTGTTGGGTGAACGTTTAGTGGATTACGTTTAGGCTACTAGATCTGAGTTGCAAAAATCCAGAGGATTACAATGCATGAGTGAATGTCTGAATGCCTAAGAGAAGCCAGGAGGGAGCATTTTAACGTGGTTGCATCTGCTTTTCCAAAATACAAATTACAATCTCAATTTCTCTTCCCCAGACTTAGTCTAGCATTTAGCAAGTCATGTCAATCTTCTCCTCTGTTCATGGTATGTAATTCTTGGTGCATAATTGGGGGTTTCCTGCCTGAGCAGGGGGTTGGACTAGATGACCTCCAAGGTCCCTTCCAACTTTATTATTATTACTATTAATTCCCAACTGCTCTACTTTTCCTGTTCTACTGCTGTCTTTAACAATGTAGAGATCTTCCATACCTTTTATCTGCCCACACCTTTAAAGAGGAGTTTGTACCTGGTTTTTTTTTTTTTAAATGTCTGTTGAGATTCTGAGTCATCCAGATCAGGGTTGTCCCAAAGGTGCTTTTTCAAAAGGCCACTGGGCTTTGTTTTTTCCTGGAAGACGTTTCGCTTCTCATTCGAGAAGCTTCTTCAGTTCTGACTTCAGAAGAGTAGCAAAACGCCTTCAAGGAAAAACAGTCCAGTTGCCTTTTGAGAAAGCACTTTTGTGGGATGCCCATTTTTTTTTAAATTATAGATATTTTATTGGTTTTTAACTATAGCATTCTCCAGTGCCTGGTGTACAGCGTGTTGCCTTGGTTTATATTTTAACAAGAAAAAAAAAGGACAATGAACCAATGAGATGGTTATGAGAAATAATATAAGCTGAAAAAGAAATGTTACATAGAGAGATTATTATTATTTGTATAAATATAAAAAAATATAAAAATATATATAATAATGTCTGTGAAGATGTTATACCTAAACATTTGTATATTGAAAATATTAAGAATTATATTTTGGCTAAGGTTGAAGAAGGAGAATACAAATGGGAGAAGGGAAGATCAAAGAAATGTATCATTAATTAATATATTAATTATGGAATAATCAAATTTAATCATTACTGATTGTTAATTCATTATTGTCCATTTTTTTTTAATTTAGGGGGCTCAAAGGGCTTTGCAAAGAGCTGCTCCTGAACACCCCAAATGTAAGCATTGCTTCACTTTGATTCATGGTGCAGGAAGCTTTTCAAGGAACACACTCACACTTCCTTTGGCCCTGAAAGGCACAAAGGAAGCAACAAAAGAAGATCAGATCCAAGTTACATGGATTAATGATGGTTTCTTCCTTTTAGGAAGGGTTATAAATTCAACCCGAACGTTGAACAGGCTCACATTTTTCAAAATTTGTACCGCGTCTTTGGTAGCTGAATTCCACAGAACTCTTATTACGAACCCCGCAACTAGAAGGTGAACAATAATCTGGTTTTTTACTTTGATTACAAGCTTGGCATCCAGCCCGGGTTTGCTAAGGATCCTTTGAAGTGTTTTTTTAAAAAATGTTTTCACTGAGTCTTACCCAACCGATTCTTGAGGGGGATTAGCAGTAAGAAATTAATGGTTTCACCCAACGTCAAAGGAGGCAAATGGCTTTTACTTCCTGACTATAAAGGTGTACCCCAAGCTGCGCCAGGATCAAAATCCTCCTCCGATAGCAGGCCAATAATACTTAGGCAGCTCTACATCAATGGGAAATTATAGATTTTTAAAAGTTGTGCCTGTACAATGTAAGACCCTCCAATCAAATATAGTGTCCATGAGAAATAGATACATTTATTTATTAAATTTATATCCTGGCTTTCATTCAGGAACCCAAAGGGACAAAATCTCTCTCTCTCTCTCCTTCTCCCTCTCCTTCTCGCTCTCCCTCCCTCCCTTCCTCCCTCCCTCTTTGTCTCTCTCTTCCTCTCAAACTCCTGCTCCCTCTCCCTCCCTCCCTCTCTCCCTCCCTTCCCCTCTCCCTCCCCCTCTCTCTTTGTCTCTCTCTTCCTCTCAAACTCCTGCTCCCTCTCCCTCTCTCCCTCCCTTCCTTCCCCTCTCCCTCCCTCTCTTTGTCTCTCTCTTCCTCTCAAACTCCTGCTCCCTCTCCCTCCCTCCCTCCCTCCCTCCCTCCCCCTCTCCCTCCCTCTCTCTCTCTTTGTCTCTCTCTTCCTCTCAAACTCCTGCTCCCTCTCCCTCCCTCACTCTCTCCCTCCCTTTCCGTCTCTCTCCCTCCTTCTCCCACTCCATCTCCCTCTCCCTCTCTCCCCCTCTCTCTCTCACACCCTTCCACAGCAGCAACCTTTTTATTATTTTCATTTTACTGTCTTTTTTCTTTTTAATGAAAAAAAAACATGTAGAAGCTCCGGATCTTCAGAAATGGACATCTGTAGAAATCCACCCAAGGATGAGAAATATGCACCCCCCTCAAAAAAAAAACTCAAAACCCAACAACTTATTTCCCTGCAACATCACAACAAACTTTAGTGACACTTCTATTTTGCCGAAGACCAAAATGTAAAGATTGTCAAATCCTCTTAAAAAACTTTAAAAAGTTTTATCTGTCAAACAGCATGCTTACTTATGGTATGGGGAGATAAGTACTTTCTTAAATATACATATTTTGGAACATTTGCAGAAAATGAGATTTAAAACCTGCAGGAGTTCATTTGGATAGGGAAGGAAAGATTGGTGCATATAAACGCTTCCTATTTTGCTCAGGTGTTGCCTAATGCAATGAGGTGGGCAGGTGAAGAGGAAAGGAGTAAAATGAGAGTTATTGCCTGGAGAAACAGGTGCGCCTTGGCAATTGGCTGGAAAATTAATACGCAATTTGCTGTTGGAAGCGTCCTGATCAAAATGTACATAGCGTTGCAAATGATTTACTATTTTTATTTCTCATTTAAAAAGCCCAACAGCAGACCAGACTCTTGCTTGGACATTTACTTTCATAAAAAAGTTTAGCAAGTAGAAATATCTAAACCCTGTTCCCACACTTCATTTCATAACAAGCAAAATATGCATTAGGAGTCATTTGTCTTGGGGAAGCAAAGATATGTTTGCAAGGAGATGTTCGTTTTGCATATATGCATATATAAAGACAAATCATTTCGATTGGTCTAACCTACTGCTAGGGAAAATAAGACAGTCTTCGTGGGTCACTGTAAAGTCTCAGAAAGAGATAGCTGGGGTGCCAAAAGCCTGCCTCTTTTCCAGCCCTAATTGGCATGGAGGTTGGGTTCTTGGCATGGAGGTGAAGAAAAAAGATGGTAGTCCTAATCTTGGAGCAAAATAATAAAAACAAACCTATGTAACAGGTAGCCTAACCCTGATATATCATAGTCTCTGAGGTCCTGTTAGGAAACTTACAGCTAGGCTGGAAGGAGGAGTAAAGCAGGGATTCAGCTTGGAATCCTTGTGCAGTTGTAAATGGCATAACTTGACTTTCTCCCAGATCCATGAAGCCTTATCGGGTCATTCCCAGGAGAAGGCAAGCAGTCTGGGGAAATTTTTGTAATATATGTAGAAGACAATAAAGTTGCTAACTTTAGCTATTTATGAGCTTATTACCTGAATCTGATGAGTCCTCCTTACAAGACAGGTCTGGTAAGATAAATTGAGCAGCTGCCTGATGCTGCATGCTATCCACTGCGCGTCATCCGTGGGACAACTCCTGTTTCCATCTCCAGCCTGGCCGTCACTGCACTCCATTGTAGAAATCCTGATCTTTGTGCAGAGACTTTGTCTACCTTCCCATGTACCTAATGGACGAAGGAGAGAGATAAAGGGTTTATAGTGGGAAGGTTTAAAGATCCCAACCTGAATGGAAAGGTTAGATCAAAGATGGAAATCTGGAGATGGTCTTAATTGCTTTCTCTTTCTTCTTTTCTGGATCTGGATATGTTTTTTTTTTTTAACAAGGGATAGAGAAGAAGAAAAGAGACATAGCAAATGCATTACAGAGGAACAGCTGAGCAATAGCATCTACATATCTCTTTCTGATTGACCCATGATGAGCATGATATGAAGTTGGGTTATTCAATGGTATAATTGCAGTGACAATAAAAAAAATTAAGCGGGGTTAGGGGCAGACATCCTGTTGATTTTGATAAGTGCTGGCCCAAAGCTAGAACACATTGGGTGAACAGTTGTTAGGAATTTGCCTAGATTTAAATACTGAACAGGAAGGTGGACTTAGTAAAAGAGAAGAGCCCTTGAGCTAGTCATAATCTCATCTCCAAGACTCACAATAAATCTATAGAACCTTTGACACTCCACACCCCCACTCCGAATGCCAACAGATGGTAGAACAATAAATGTTTAGTGGGGCAGATGGTGGAGTTATTTTGCCCAGATGTCTCCGTTTCTATGTTTCTAAGCAACTGTTGTGTGCCACATCCCTGGGACGATACTGTACAACTTGCCTTAGATAAATAAGCTTTCCTTTTGTGGGATTTCTTTCAAACTAAGCTGGCCACGTTCAACACACAATCTGCTGGAAAGCCATACCCTACCCAATGGGTTAATGTGGAGAAAGAGCAACTGGCATCAAACTTGCCTCCTTGCCAAGTTTGCCAATTTTAGGGCTATGTTTTGATTCTGGTAGTCCACACTGGAGGAAAATTCTTCTTTAAGGATAGATCCAAGAAAGACAAGGACTGGCACAGTTGCAGCCAGTACAGCTATGACTGGAATACTAAACTGCAAATCTGCTGCTAGGCATAATCAAATGTCATGATAATCTTCAGTGCAAAGGATCTTATTTGACTTAAACAGCTTGTGATGGGAGAAACAAATATTTATCTGGCCTTGGAACCCCAGCTTTATGAGAATTATTGTTGAGTCTGGATGTTTTAAACAACTTTTAGAAAGACCTCTCAGTTAGGCGAATAAAACAAGGTGTCATCTGGCAGGCTTATCATGAGGCAGACTGAGGCAATGTTAGAAGTTGGAACAGAGGTGGTTAGCACTGATGATGTTACCTAGCTGGGTAATGAAACGTCTGCAAGAACACAAGCAAGCTCAGAGAGCACCAAGTACCCCACAGTTTTCCTTGTCCTTTGTATGCCCAGCCTAGAGGACCAACTTTTGGAAATGGATATTAAGACTCAGCTGAGTTCATGCCTTGTGTGAAGCTAAAGTAGTTTCCCGTGATTCTTGTCTTGAGCAATAAATCTTCTGAATTGCAATTTAATGTATGGTCCTGATCCTTTGTGCCTGACAAACCCATCTGGAAAACATCAGTGTGGGAAAGAATGCACACCGTTGATAATGAAGAAGAGATGCGCTTGTACAGATTGTCCAATGAAGTCTCTGCATTTTGGCTTTGTAATAATATTCAAATTGTTCTAATGGTAAACATTTCCTTATATTGTTTCTCTCATTCTTTTAAACCCTTCTAATTCTGTGTGACAGGCTCATGCAACCCACACGGCATGCCATATTTCCACTCATCTTTATTGTAAACATTTAAGCATTTCATTTATTGCTTGAATTGTTTTACCATCTTCTCATTCAGTTTTTAGCCTTTTTTCATCCTTCACTGTCTCTCTCTTTCTCTTTTTAATGTGTGCTGCTAGTAAATGTTCCTTGGTCACATAGCATTTCTTGCTTAGTTCACCCTATATTTCTTTTGCTCTCTTTTGCTGTTTTCTTTCTTTCTTTCTTTCTTTCTTTCTTTCTTTCTTTCTTTCTTTCTTTCTTTCTTTCTTTCTTTCTTTCTTAGGACAAAGAAAGAGAGACAGATTTGTATTATTTTTTACCAGCTGAAAAGCATCTCATCTATTATTAGTACAAAGCTGATCGCTACATGGAAGTTGTCTTCCTGTTTTCCCCACAAAAAGTCCTGTGAGGTGGGATGGGCTGAGAGAGAAGGACTGGTCCAAAGTCATCCAAAGGGCTTTCATGCCTAAGGCTGGAACTCACCATCTCCTGGTGATCGGCCCATAGACATCCAGCTGGCTTTCATACATAAGGCAGGACTAGAACTCACCATCTCTTGGTGATTGGCCCAAAATCACCCAGCTGGCTTTTTTGGCTAAAGTAGGACTAGAACACACCGTCTCCTGATTTTTAGCCTGGTGCCTTCAGCACTAGATTAAAATAATTCTCAATTTGCTTCAGGAAGAGAAGCTTTCTTTTCTTTTAGGTACTGAAATGCTTAATATTCTTTGTTCTTGGTCTTCTTGAAGGAGAATGCTCTGATGATGTGTAACACCAGCTTGATTTTTGATCAATGGCGTTCATCCAAGGCTCATATACCATCCCAGTGACTTTTCTCTTAAAATACTTCAGCCTCCTGCTTTGTCTGATCTACAGCTGCATGCTGTAAGCAATTGCTTTGCTTAAAAGTCTATAATTCCTCATGCTCAAAGCCGGCGATGCCAACATGCATTCTCGGTGATAAATGTGATCTAACTCAGCTAGAAAGAAAAAAGCAGCTGTGTTGGGCGATGCGTTTGTGCTTTCTTCAAAAGATTCCTGCGCATTGTTTGTATGAGCGCAGGAACGGTGTCATTTGCAGCTGGGAAGAAGAACATCTGTTATTGTCTCATCAGCCCTCCTGATCTGCAGGTTTTTTTTTTCCCGCCCTCCCTTTGGGATCTGCAGTCAAAGTGATGTTTCCTTTGAAGTAAAGGCTTCTGGGTTTTCAGACTTTCACCTTTATCTCTCCCTGCAGTTCATTGTCTTCTTTTAATTTTCTTCTTCTTTGGAGATTCAACCGGATTTTGGGAGCAATTTCTTTCCCTGTTTCTCTCTCTCCAGAGCCACGATCACACCACATGTCACCTCACAGTTCATATTCTGCAGCTGATGATCCATTTCGTCTTCCCTCCTCCCTTTCTCCACAGGTTTGCTTCAATTAATTGCTCTTCTCTTTGGTGAGATTTGTTGGCATAGTTGTGTTCCTCAGGACGCTTGTCGCATTCAACTAATTTGCTGCTTCCTGCTACAAGGTTGAAGACAGCTTGTGATTCAGAATAAACAGCTCCCTGGCTTTTGAGGAGGGGGTTAAGGAAAACATAGGGTATGCACATATCTCAGAGGATAGTCTGGGTCAACAGTCTCCAAGTAGATGGTCCACAAATAATTTAAAATACATCTCCTCGCGTCCATGATCATGGGTCAAGTTGAGTGACAGAAGAATTCGAAAATGTATAGGCAGGCACTCAGATTGGAGAAAATTAAAAACCATTGCAACACATAGAGTAAACAATGACGAAAGGAATTCTGGAGCTATGGGCAGCTTGATTGACCCTAACCCTATTCCAAACCCTAACCCTAACATCAACGTGAATACTAACCCTAACCCCAAATCTAATCTAAATCCCAATGTTAACCCTCACCTTAATCTTCACCCCAGGAACCCTAGCACTAATTGGATTTGCCTCCCAATGTGACTTTCCCATATATTATACCATGAAAAACAGAAAAGGAGAGGTAGAAAAGTCAATACCCTCCTAAGCATAACCTTGAGTTATCAATCAATTGTAGACGTTCATATTGTTCTCCGAATTCATGGAGACCTAACCCTAACCCTATGTGGGTTTTTCCCCCAAAGGGATTTTCCCATGTATTTTCCCAGGAAACATAGATAGAGCAGGCTAGAAAAGTCAATGCCCTCCTAAGCATACTGATGCGCTACGAATCCATTGGCGATGTCTATTTTGCTCTCCGAATTCATGGAGACCTAACCCTAACCCTATGTGGGTTTTTCCCCCAATGGGATTTTCCCATGTACATAGATAGAGCAAGCTAGAAAAGTCAATGTCCAAAATGGACATTGCCAATGGATTCGTAGCGCATCAGTATGCTTAAAAGGGCATTGACTTTTCTAACCTGCTCTATCTATGTTTCCTGGGAAAATACATGAGAAAATCCCATTGGGGGAAAAACCCACTTAGGGTTAGGGTTAGGTCTCCATGAATTCGGAGAGCAAAATGGACATCGCCAATGGATTTGTAGCGCATCAGTATGCTTAGGAGGGCATTGACATTTCTAGTCTGCTTTATGTATGTTTCCTGGGAAAATATATGGGAAAATCCCATTGGGGGAAAAACCCACTTAGGGTTAGGGTTAGGTCACCATGAATTCAGAGAGCAAAATGGACATCGCCAATGGATTCGTAGCGCATCAGTATCCTTAGGAGGGCATTGACTTTTCAAGCCTGCTCTATCTATGTTTCCTGGGAAAATACATGGGAAAATCCTATTGGGGGAAAAACCCAGTTAGGGTTAGGGTTAGGTCTCCATGAATTCAGAGAGCAAAATGGACATCGCCAATGGATTCGTAGCGCATCAGTATGCTTGAGAGGGCATTGACTTTTCTAGCCTGCTCTATTTATGTTTCCTGGGAAAATACATGGGAAAATCCCATTGGGGGAAAAACCCACTTAGGGTTAGGGTTAGGTCTCCATGAATTCAGAGAGCAAAATGGACATCGCCAATCGATTCGTAGCGCATCAGTATGCTTAGGAGGGCATTGACTTTTCTAGCCTGCTCTATCTATGTTTCCTGGGAAAATACGTGGGAAAATCCCATTGGGGGAAAAACTCACTTAGGGTTAGGGTTCGGTCTCCATGAATTCAGAGAGCAAAATGGACATTGCCAATGGATTCGTAGCGCATCAGTATGCTTAGGAGGGCATTGACTTTTCAAGCCTGTTCTATCTATGTTTCCTGGGAAAATACATGGGAAAATCCCATTGGGGGAAAAACCCAGTTACGGTTAGGGTTAGGTCTCCATGAATTCAGAGAGCAAAATGGACATCGCCAATGGATTCGTAGCGCATCAGTATGCTTGAGAGGGCATTGACTTTTCTAGCCTGCTCTATTTATGTTTCCTGGGAAAATACATGGGAAAATCCCATTGGGGGAAAAACCCACTTAGGGTTAGGGTTAGGTCTCCATGAATTCAGAGAGCAAAATGGACATCGCCAATCGATTCGTAGCGCATCAGTATGCTTAGGAGGGCATTGACTTTTCTAGCCTGCTCTATCTATGTTTCCTGGGAAAATACATGGGAAAATCTCATTGGGGGAAAAACCCAGTTAGGGTTAGGGTTAGGTCTCCATGAATTGAGAGAGCAAAATGGACATCGCCAATCGATTCGTAGCGCATCAGTATGCTTAGAAGGGCACTGACTTTTCAAGCCTGATCTATCTATGTTTCCTGGGAAAATACATGGGAAAATCCCATTGTGGGAAAAACCCACTTAGGGTTAGGGTTAGGTCTCCATGAATTCAGACAGCAAAATGAACATCGACAATGGATTCGTAGCGCATCAGTATGCTTAGAAGGGCACTGACTTTTCAAGCCTGCTCTATCTATGTTTCCTGGGAAAATACATGGGAAAATCCCATTGGGGGAAAAACCCACTAAGGGTTAGGGTTAGGTCTCCATGAATTCAGAGAGCAAAATGGACATCGCCAATGGATTCGTAGCGCATCAGTATGCTTAGGAGGGCATTGACTTTTCTAGCCTGCTCTATCTATGTTTCCTGGGAAAATACATGGGAAAATCTCATTGGGGGAAAAACCCAGTTAGGGTTAGGGTTAGGTCTCCATGAATTGAGAGAGCAAAATGGACATCGCCAATCGATTCGTAGCGCATCAGTATGCTTAGGAGGGCATTGACTTTTCTAGCCTGCTCTATCTATGTTTCCTGGAAAAATACATGGGAAAATCCCATTGGGGGAAAAACCCAGTTAGGGTTAGGGTTAGGTCTCCATGAATTCAGAGAGCAAAATGGACATCGCCAATGGATTCGTAGCGCATCAGTATGCTTAGGAGGGCACTGACTTTTCTAGCCTGCTCTATCTATGTTTCCTGGGAAAATACATGGGAAAATCCCATTAGGGGAAAAACCCACTTAGTGTTAGGGTTAGGTCTCCATGAATTCAGACAGCAAAATGAACATCGCCAATGGATTCGTAGCGCATCAGTATGCTTAGGAGGGCACTGACTTTTCAATCCTGCTCTATCTATGTTTCCTGGGAAAATATATGGGAAAATCCCATTGGGGGAAAAACCCACTTAGGGTTAGGGTTAGGTCTCCATGAATTCGGAGAGCAAAATGGACATCGCCAATGGAATCGTAGCACATCAGTATGCTTAGGAGGGCATTGACTTTTCTAGCCTGCTCTACCTATGTTTCCTGGGAAAATACATGGGAAAATCCCATTGGGGGAAAAACCCACTTAGGGTTAGGGTTAGGTCTCCATGAATTCAGAGAGCAAAATGGACATCGCCAATGGATTCGTAGCGCATCAGTATGCTTAGGAGGGCATTGACTTTTCAAGCCTGCTCTATCTATGTTTCCTGGGAAAATACATGGGAAAATCCTATTGGGGGAAAAACCTACTTAGGGTTAGGGTTAGGTCTCCATGAATTCAGAGAGCAAAATGGACATCGCCAATGGATTTGTAGCGCATCAGTATGCTTAGGAGGGCATTGACATTTCTAGTCTGCTTTATGTATGTTTCCTGGGAAAATATATGGGAAAATCCCATTGAGGGAAAAACCCACTTAGGGTTAGGGTTAGGTCACCATGAATTCAGAGAGCAAAATGGACATCGCCAATGGATTCGTAGCGCATCAGTATCCTTAGGAGGGCATTGACTTTTCAAGCCTGCTCTATCTATGTTTCCTGGGAAAATACATGGGAAAATCCTATTGGGGGAAAAACCCAGTTAGGGTTAGGGTTAGGTCTCCATGAATTCAAAGAGCAAAATGGACATCGCCAATGGATTCGTAGCGCATCAGTATGCTTGAGAGGGCATTGACTTTTCTAGCCTACTCTATTTATGTTTCCTGGGAAAATACATGGGAAAATCCCATTGGGGGAAAAACCCACTTAGGGTTAGGGTTAGGTCTCCATGAATTTGGAGAGCAAAATGGACATCTCCAATGGATTCGTAGTGCATCAGTATGCTTAGGAGGGCATTGACTTTTCTAGCCTGCTCTATCTATGTTTCCTGGGAAAATACGTGGGAAAATCCCATTGGGGGAAAAACTCACTTAGGGTTAGGGTTCGGTCTCCATGAATTCGGAGAGCAAAATGGACATTGCCAATGGATTCGTAGCGCATCAGTATGCTTAGGAGGGCATTGACTTTTCAAGCCTGTTCTATCTATGTTTCCTGGGAAAATACATGGGAAAATCCCATTGTGGGAAAAACCCACTTAGGGTTAGGGTTAGGTCTCCATGAATTCAGACAGCAAAATGAACATCGCCAATGGATTCGTAGCGCATCAGTATGCTTAGAAGGGCACTGACTTTTCAAGCCTGATCTATCTATGTTTCCTGGGAAAATACATGGGAAAATCCCATTGGGGGAAAAACCCAGTTAGGGTTAGGGTTAGGTCTCCATGAATTCAAAGAGCAAAATGGACATCGCCAATGGATTCGTAGCGCATCAGTATGCTTGAGAGGGCATTGACTTTTCTAGCCTACTCTATTTATGTTTCCTGGGAAAATACATGGGAAAATCCCATTGGGGGAAAAACCCACTTAGGGTTAGGGTTCGGTCTCCATGAATTCAGAGAGCAAAATGGACATTGCCAATGGATTCGTAGCGCATCAGTATGCTTAGGAGGGCATTGACTTTTCAAGCCTGTTCTATCTATGTTTCCTGGGAAAATACATGGGAAAATCCCATTGTGGGAAAAACCCACTTAGGGTTAGGGTTAGGTCTCCATGAATTCAGACAGCAAAATGAACATCGACAATGGATTCGTAGCGCATCAGTATGCTTAGAAGGGCACTGACTTTTCAAGCCTGCTCTATCTATGTTTCCTGGGAAAATACATGGGAAAATCCCATTGGAGGAAAAACCCACTAAGGGTTAGGGTTAGGTCTCCATGAATTCAGAGAGCAAAATGGACATCGCCAATGGATTCGTAGCGCATCAGTATGCTTAGGAGGGCATTGACTTTTCTAGCCTGCTCTATCTATGTTTCCTGGGAAAATACATGGGAAAATCTCATTGGGGGAAAAACCCAGTTAGGGTTAGGGTTAGGTCTCCATGAATTGAGAGAGCAAAATGGACATCGCCAATCGATTCGTAGCGCATCAGTATGCTTAGGAGGGCATTGACTTTTCTAGCCTGCTCTATCTATGTTTCCTGGGAAAATACATGGGAAAATCCCATTGGGGGAAAAACCCAGTTAGGGTTAGGGTTAGGTCTCCATGAATTCAGAGAGCAAAATGGACATCGCCAATGGATTCGTAGCGCATCAGTATGCTTAGGAGGGCACTGACTTTTCTAGCCTGCTCTATCTATGTTTCCTGGGAAAATACATGGGAAAATCCCATTAGGGGAAAAACCCACTTAGTGTTAGGGTTAGGTCTCCATGAATTCGGACAGCAAAATGGACATCGCCAATGGATTCGTAGCACATCAGTATGCTTAGGAGGGCATTGACTTTTCTAGCCTGCTCTATCTATGTTTCCTGGGAAAATACATGGGAAAATCCCATTGGGGGAAAAACCCACTTAGGGTTAGGGTTAGGTCTCCATGAATTCAGAGAGCAAAATGGACATCGCCAATGGATTCGTAGTGCATCAGTATGCTTAGGAGGGCACTGACTTTTCAAGCCTGCTCTATCTATGTTTCCTGGGAAAATACATGGGAAAATCCTATTGGGGGAAAAACCTACTTAGGGTTAGGGTTAGGTCTCCATGAATTCAGAGAGCAAAATGGACATCGCCAATGGATTCGTAGCACATCAGTATGCTTAGGAGGGCACTGACTTTTCAAGCCTGCTCTATCTATGTTTCCTGGGAAAATACATGGGAAAATCCCATTGGGGGAAAAACCTACTTAGGGTTAGGGTTAGGTCTCCATGAATTCAGAGAGCAAAATGGACATCGCCAATGGATTCGTAGCACATCAGTATGCTTAGGAGGGCACTGACTTTTCAATCCTGCTCTATCTATGTTTCCTGGGAAAATATATGGGAAAATCCCATTGGGGGAAAAACCCACTTAGGGTTAGGGTTAGGTCTGCATGAATTCGGAGAGCAATATGGACATCGCCAATGGATTCGTAGCACATCAGTATGCTTAGGAGGGCATTGACTTTTCTAGCCTGCTCTACCTATGTTTCCTGGGAAAATACATGGGAAAATCCCATTGGGGGAAAAACCCACTTAGGGTTAGGGTTAGGTCTCCATGAATTCAGAGAGCAAAATGGACATCGCCAATGGATTCGTAGCGCATCAGTATGCTTAGGAGGGCATTGACTTTTCAAGCCTGCTCTATCTATGTTTCCTGGGAAAATACATGGGAAAATCCTATTGGGGGAAAAACCTACTTAGGGTTAGGGTTAGGTGTCCATGAATTCAGAGAGCAAAATGGACATCGCCAATGGATTCGTAGCACATCAGTATGCTTAGGAGGGCATTGACTTTTCTGGATGCTTTATCTATGTTTCCTGGGAAAATACATGGGAAAATCCTATTGGGGGAAAAACCCACTTAGGGTTAGGGTTAGGTCTCCATGAATTCGGAGAGCAAAATGGACATTGCCAATGGATTCGTAGCACATCAGTATGCTTAGGAGGGCACTGACTTTTCAAGCCTGCTCTATCTATGTTTCCTGGGAAAATACATGGGAAAATCCCATTGGGGGAAAAACCCACTTAGGTTTAGGGTTAGGTCTCCATGAATTCAGAGAGCAAAATGGACATCGCCAATGGATTCGTAGTGTATCAGTATGCTTAGGAGGGCACTGACTTTTCAAGCCTGCTCTATCTATGTTTCCTGTGAAAATACATGGGAAAATCCTATTGGGGGAAAAACCCAGTTACGGTTAGGGTTAGGTCTCCATGAATTCAGACAGCAAAATGAACATCGCCAATGGATTCGTAGAGCATCAGTATGCTTAGGAGGGCATTGACTTTTCAAGCCTGCTCTATCTATGTTTCCTGGGAAAATACATGGGAAAATCCTATTGGGGGAAAAACCTACTTAGGGTTAGGGTTAGGTCTCCATGAATTCAGAGAGCAAAATGGACATCGCCAATGGATTCGTAGCACATCAGTATGCTTAGGAGGGCACTGACTTTTCAATCCTGCTCTATCTATGTTTCCTGGGAAAATATATGGGAAAATCCCATTGGGGGAAAAACCCACTTAGGGTTAGGGTTAGGTCTGCATGAATTCGGAGAGCAATATGGACATCGCCAATGGATTCGTAGCACATCAGTATGCTTAGGAGGGCATTGACTTTTCTAGCCTGCTCTACCTATGTTTCCTGGGAAAATACATGGGAAAATCCCATTGGGGGAAAAACCCACTTAGGGTTAGGGTTAGGTCTCCATGAATTCAGAGAGCAAAATGGACATCGCCAATGGATTCGTAGCGCATCAGTATGCTTAGGAGGG